>NC_057814.1:85853015-85867405 GCF_018294505.1 Triticum aestivum
TTCTTTTTATTTTAAACCTGATACATGTCAGATATTTTTGATAACCAAATTAATAGCAATAAATTCATGCCTCAGAAGTAAATAAGTATCAAACAATATCTTATCGTATTTGGTAACCCAATAAGCAATTTTGGGAAGCTGGAAAATTTATATACTTTATAACCAAAACATAATCTTATTTTGGCTGCTTGATCTGCATCAAGATTTGTCCCCTATGGTTCTCTTCTTATATGTTAAATATATTTGGCCCGTGCTAACGCACAGATATAGTACCTAGTAACCAAAAATCCCCTGCGAACTAACCTATGGTTGTATGGTCAGAAGGACAGTGGCATCCCCAGCCCACTAGGGTTCAAGTCCTGGTGCTTGTATTATTCCTGGATTGATTTCAGGATTCCCTGCGATGCATTTTCAGTGGGAGTAGACGTTCCCGTCGACGACGAGGCGCATACGGTGACTTCGTAAATTTCAAGATGACATGTCGGCTCAGTCTCTCCGAGGTGCTCATAGGGGTAGGGTGTGCGTGTGTGTGTTCATAGGGGTGAGTGTATGCGTGTATGTATGAGCGCTTGCGTGTGTACTGATGTTCAAATAAAAAACCAAAAATCCCCTAAAAAACACTAGTAACCAAAAATAGGAGAGGACCAGGTTAAAAAAAGTGAGGACCGCTCAACACAGTCCACGCCATTTGTAATGGACCCAAACTAACCCAGCGCAGCATGTGTACCCCAGGCCCATTTGTCCAGTACCTATAGCCCAATGAAACCCAGTCCACTACGGTCTGCACCGACCCAGAAGAGCCCCGCTATATAAAATCCCCCATCCCCACCTAGGGTTCCCCTTCTCCCTCCACAACCGCCGCCGCCGCCGCCGCCGCAAACCCTCGCGCACTCGCCCTCCAACCCACCGCCGCCGTCGACATGGGTAACTCCCTCACCTCCATCCCCCTCTCACCCCCCTTTCAACGCCGTAGCTTACTCAGACCCTGACGCTCGCTCGCTCGCTGCTGTTTGCGCAGGTAAGGTGCACGGATCGCTCGCCCGTGCCGGGAAGGTGCGCGGCCAGACGCCCAAGGTCGCGAAGCAGGACAAGAAGAAGCAGCCCCGCGGCCGCGCCCACAAGAGGATCCAGTACAACCGCCGCTTCGTCACCGCCGTCGTCGGCTTCGGCAAGAAGCGCGGCCCCAACTCCTCCGAGAAGTAGGCGCGCCGCACCGCCGAGCCAAGAAAAAGGCTCTTCCTTTGCGCTAGTTTTCCTCTCGTTTGTTGTTACGCAAGATTATGATGATGGAAGAGACATTACTGAAGTGTTAAAGTATGCATGTTTTGCTTAGTTGAAGAATCTGAGATATTGTGGTATGGGTTCATGGCTTAAATTTGCTTGTTGTTTGTCGTTGCCCATGATGTGCAACATATGCGTCTAGATTGTTCCTGCTCTTGTGTCTCTTGTTTTATATTGTGCTGCTGCGTATATAACCTGCCATTACTGGATATTGCAATTGTGGTGTCCCTGTGATATAGGGTTGGGCGTTTAATTGATACACACCAAATTTTGCGGTAGCAATGGTCGTTTCCTGATCAGTCATGCCTAGTAGACTTTTTAATTAATTAGGAGCAGTGAACCCTTGTTTTGGAAACTTGAAACTGACTGGCTGTTTAGCAATGTTCAGTAGGACCGAATTGTAGTAGCTCATTTACAGGGAAAGCTTGATGCATTCTTTCCATTATGTCTTCTTCTCTACTTGATGGTGTGATGAAATGGTGATTGCAATATTTGCTTGATCTGAAGTTAGAAGGCAGGAACCTGACAAAGTTAATGTCAGGGCGTAGTTTGCACGGTATAGTATGTTAAAATGAGCTGTGCATAATTGCATATCACCCTTGATCTGTTAACATGTTTAGGTAGTGCGTTGTTTTGAAAATGCAGCGTATGTAGAGATAACTTTATTTAGACCACTGGATACAAAATATGTTGCTGTTGCTGGACTCTGGTCCTTCAACTTAGTGTTGAAGCTACAGCGCTGCATGCATATATTTTCTTCTAAGATAGTAGTAAGATAGCTTAGGGCTGGCCTTTTGATCATTTTGTTTACTTATTCGGAGCACCATATTGAATGCTAGCCCTGGACCTTGTTTCCTTGGTGTGGCTGCACACCTTACATGATGTCTTTGATTTAGAAACTTGAAACTGACTGTCAGTTTAGCATGTTAAATAGGATTGAATTTTTGCACTATACACATACTGGCCCACTAGCCACCAGATTCTGAGTGCACTTGCAAACTTTTTCGTACTGGTCAAACTTATTCATGACTGTATTGGTCAAATGTTGCCTGCACTGTCTGTTTGATCGAAGAATAGATGGCAGGAATGTCTATAAGTTTTGTCAGGTAAAAAGTTAACCTGGTAATCAGTTGTTTAACAAGACTAGTGTATGAATCTCTCGACAGAAAAAAAAAAGAGAGTAGCATGTTACTGCACCTCTCTGAATCACTGAAAGCTGCAGTACTGATGCCGTTTGATATCCCAGTTGCGAACTTGTTGACCATCTGATACATGTTCTTGGGAACACTGGCTGGATTGCTTCTCATAAATACATATTCTTGGGAACTTTTCATTTGGTCATATTATCTTCTCATACGCATTCTGTATCTAGAGCTTATTGCGATCTTTGCTTCGGCGTCTTTGTGTTTGATCCTTGTTCGCTTTGGAGCGGCAGATCCTGCTGTTGCTAGAGGCGAGAATGTGCGCCGAGCTTCAGTTCTTGCTCTGAACAATGGCCGGTATAATCTGCTATGGAAGACTTGATTGGTTGTGAAGTGAATGATGTCGAAATGGGATGTTTACCTAGCGGGAACGTGAAACCAACCGTGTTAATAGTCATTTTGATTCTCAAGAACGCTGCGCCCGTGAATGGTGAGCTTGTCAGGAAAACTTGGCGGGCCGGGCAGGCTAATCTGCAGGGAATTGCTCTCGAGCTGGCCTTCACTTCATGCACGGTGTGAGCGTTTGCTCTTAGGCTGGGCGGGCCATGGCCACCTTTTGCCCCAACATAGCTCCGCCTCTGTTTGTGCATCCCCCTGTTTTCAGCTTCCGTCGATGATTGCGGCACCGGCAGGGGGCAGCTGCAGCTACGTTCTGCGCCTGTGTTTGTTTACCTGACGTGCACGCTTGCGATCCGTCTTCCCGCGCTGCTGCTTCCGCCGTAGCGTAGCGTTAGAGCATCTACTCAACCGAACCCGGTCTCAAACGTCCGGGCAGGAAATTTGACTCAGATGGGCCCCTCAAACCGCCGTCAAACGCTCGGGCTGACCGGCATCCCCATATCCAGCCCAAATATGAGACGGATCTGGGGAGGTTTGGGCGCGCCCGTCACATCGACTTGGCCTGGCCCACACCTGCCCCACAAATATCGTCGTCCGGAAAACCCTAGACTGCAGTCAATCCGAACTTCACTTCACTCCCTTCTCTATCCACTCCAGTTTCGATCCCCTACAAACGCATCCGACAGCCGGCGACCGAAGCAGCGCTGTATCCGGTGGGGACTCCGGCTCCGACGACGATTGGTCTAGCCTCCTGCGCGAAGCGGACCCTGATGATGTTGAGGAGGCCGCCCTCCGCATCGCATTGAGGCGTTCGGTCGTCGACCAAGGCGGATCCACTTTGTCAGTGCCCGGCGCCCGTCGACGTAGCGCCGACGACGTCGCCGGCCCTTCCCGCCCGGCGCGCAGCTCCGGCCACTCCGCTCCACTCCACCAGGTACGCCGCCCACCACCAGCACCCTCTGCTCCGGAGGTGGTGCCCGGCCACCGCTGGGTCCTCGTGCCCGCGGCGGGGCCGGCACGCACTCGGACGCCCGAGTCGGAAGCACGAGCAGCCCCGCGCGAGCGGCAGCGGGCGAGGGAGAGGGCAGCGACGTCTGAGTCGATGTCCGCGCGCCGTCCGCGTACGAGCGCGCCCGTCGATCTTGAGGCAGCGCTCCTCGCTTCTGTCCTCCGTCACTCGCTCAAGACAGCGAAGACGGAAGCGCGACGCCTCCGCCGCAAGAATGCCAAGGCGCTCCGACTCGCCATCGAGTTGTCGGAGCGCGAGGCAACAAAGGAGGCGGCGGCGAAGGCAAAGGCGGCCCGCCATGCCAAGGAGCAGGACCGCCTGCCCCGCAGGTTGTCGGGCATGAGGTGCAGCTCCGACTCGGATACGATGGACAGCTCCACCTCCAGCTCCGACGACGCACCTCCACATGCCGACGCCTACACGGAGGAGGGGCAAAACCGCGCCGACAACCGAAAGGGGAAGGGGCCGGCTAGGAAGCGGTGATTTCCTCCGCCCTTTCTCGTTCTGTTTATATTTTATCTATGTTTGTAGTATGGATTTGCACCGTCCGCCGTTGAACTCCGATGAATCATGTTCCTTTTGTCTGGCTAATCTGATGAACCGCACTATGATCATGTGTTTTACGTAGCGTTGCATGAATTGCATGGTTTTGAGATTTAGAATATAACGGACGCGAGTGTCGAAGACGAAATATGAGGCTTGTCTGATCAGTGTCCGTGGAAAATTAAGGGGCCGGATTTGTCCAATACGGTTGTATTCCCTCCGTTCAGAATTACTTGTCGTAGAAATGGATGTATCTAGACGTATTTTACTTCTAGATACATCCATTTTTGAGACAAGTAATTCCGAACGGAGAGAGTAGATGCTCTTAGATGCCTGGCCTGGGTGGGGACGGGAGCCACACGATGGAGATGGAGGAGTTGGTTGATCCCAACCGGCCGACCGGGTGTTCGCTTCGTCGGCGGAAGAAAACGAGAGCTAGAGTAGCAGCGTGGGTTGTAGAGTAGGTTTGTAGTAGCTAGCTAGGCACTACATAGTAGATCGAGCTCGATCGTCGTGCTATGACCAAACGCCGGCCGCGTCGACGCACAACTTTGCTTGACTTGGACGAAGCGACCACGTGTGTGGGCACGGCACTGAAAAAAAATTCTATGGCCTAGGGCCTATTTGGTTCGCGGTATATTCTCAAAGCATAGGTTTAGCCTAAATACATATTAGTGCGCGTGCGCTCGCAGCGCTCCTCGAGCGGCAGGCGTCACACCGTGCGATGGCGTGGGATCGTGCGGTCGTGCGTGGCCATGTGTTTTTTTGTCGGTTTTCGGGCGCGCCGCATCTCCCGCACACCTGGCCCGGTTGTGCCGAGGCGGCGTCGCGTACCCCTCCCGGTGGGCCCGCCATGTCATTGACTGCGTAGAGTATGTTTGTTAGTGAGCGTAGACAAAGTAGTGGGCGGTGGGCAGTTTCGAATTTCGTGCCACTTCCTCCATCCCCCATCCACCACCCTTCACCGCTCCATTCCCTTCTCCCCTCCCATCCCCTCCCGATTTGCCGGTCGTTGCCGGGTTCGCCGCTGGATCTCGCCGTCGACGCCGTTGAAAGGTGCGGAGGAGGCGGAGGCGCAGCAGGGGGAGGCACCCGTTGCTCGTCGCCGGCTGAGGTACGCTCGCTGCTCAACCGCTTGCTCCTTCTCCCCGCGTGCCGTACCGATCTCGCTGCATGCCGTACAGATGGAGGCCGCGGCTGTAATGCTCTTGCCGTGCCCCGTAGTGCTCCCGCCGCGCTCGTTGTAGGAGAGGCCACGCCCGTAGCGCTCTCGCCGCGCCCATAGCGGGGGAAGTGGTGCTCGTACTGCTCCCGTCGCGCTCGTAGCCGCAGAGGCCGCGACCGCAGCGCTCTCGCCGCGTCTGTAGCGGGGTAGGCCGCGTCCTCTAGACTTGCTCGCCGTGTTGGTTGTGCTGTCGCCGCGCCCGTAGCTGCATAGGCTGCGATCGCTGCGCTCTCACCCCGTCTGTAGCCGGGGAGGCCGCGCCCGCTAGACTCGCTCCACAGTGCCTGTAGTGGGGGAGGCCTAGCCGACAGCAGATCTAGCGTCCGTGTCCCTTTTGCACAAGTGAATCGAAACCCTAGGTACTGTTGCATTTTAGTTGGTAGATATTTCACCATGGCAATTGAATCCGTTCGATTTTTTATTTTTTCATGCCCAGTTGCACAACGATTTGTTTGCAGTTGGCAACTGCACTATAGTAGTTGCACAGTGAATGTTTTCATTACTCAGTTGCACAACGAGTATCTTGTAGTTGGCAGTTGCACAAATAGAAGTTGCATAACGAGTTTTGTGCTTAAACTTGACATTTGTCCAGATGCCCAATCGGCAGTTCCAGCTGCATCAGTTGCACACATCAGGTGCATCAGTTGCACACATCAGCTGCCATAAACACATTTTTAGCAGTTATAGGTACAATAGTTGCACATATTAGGGTATCTATGTTCTGCAGGTTTTATACTTGGCACTGGACCAGTTCCCAGCTGGCAGATCTAGATTCAATAGTGGCACACAGCTGGGATATGTGTTCTTGAATTTTTCACTTGGCATTACCATATCTGAGTTGGCAGAACCAGGGTCAATGTTTGGCAAAATCAGGATCCAGTTGGCACAGGATTTTTTGAAATGTCTTAGTGGTGGGATGCTGGTTTTTTATGCATTTGTTTAACAAGTTTTGTTAGTGCTTTTGGGCTACAATTTTTGTGTGTGTGCAATTAGAATGATTTTGTCGGGACCTGTTTTTTTAGCAGTGACAATGGTCGAAGAGGGAGATGCCGGTGGAAGTGGGGAAGAGGTTGTTTTCTATAAGCTCAAAAGGGAGCAAATATGATCGAATATATGTGCTTGTTTTCTTTTCTCTTTTCTCTTTTTTCCTTTTCTGTTTCTGATTTTTGGTTTTCGTTTCTTTTGAGCCATGCGGAGGATTGCATCGAAGTATATACGGCGGAACAGGAAAAGGCCTGCTCAGCGGGGTGCTCGTACCGACCCCGATGATGGTAATGAAGTAGGGGTAAGTTTTGAATACGCAATGAACAATTTTGAGTTTATGTAAAAGAAATTCAATATTTTATTTTTGTTTTCTCTGTTTTTTTCATGATTTTTAACATGAGGCATCATTTGGTTATTTTGTAGGTGGAGGATGCTACTGCATCCCGTGCTGCAAAGCGAGCCAGAACAAAAGGAAAAAGGCAAGTCATCTGATGGGGGTGGCCCAACCTCTGCAGAAGCTGATGCGGTACCTTTTTTTTGTACATTTTTCTTTTTTCAGTTGCACAATATCTTGGTACTAGTTGGCACCTGTGCTGTTCAGTGTTGCATATGAAAAGCATACACTTGGCTGTTGTGTTTGACCAGCATTTTTTTTGGCTTACATTTTTTATGGTGCAAATTTGAAAGTGTTGTATACTACCATGTCAAATCTGAAAAGTGATGTTTAGTGTTTTTAGTCTTTCTTTTATGATAGATTTTGGAATCTCCTTACCTACCTTGTCAAATTTGAAAGTTGGCACCAATTGAGCACACAGCTGCACAAAATCATGATACATTTTTGGACAGTTTTTTAATTTCAGTGTGTGTACATGTCAGTTGCACAATGAGGTATAATAGTTGCACAACAATCAACATGTGGTTGCACAACAACCAACTACGTGGTCAGTTGCAGATGTATGTACACTAGTTGCACAATTTGTCTGTATTCATTTTCCCTTTTTTTGTCTCAGGTGGGTGAAGTTGGAGTTGAAGGGAACGAAGGAAACGTTCCTCAGCGGCGTTCACAAGCTGGAAGGATTAGGGCATCACCAGGGAGGTTTGTGAAGGTGAACAACGATTTGGCACCTGTTCAGAGATCTTTCTTATATGAGAAGATGTTAGGAGGTTTGGTAAACCTAGCAGACACACTGCCTTCCGACTTGACGAAGTTCGTAGTCCAGTCATACGACCCAGCCAGTTCAGCTTTGGTATTCCCAGGCAGGGGAACTATTCCAGTAGATGCTGCTAGTGTGCACAGGAACTTTGGTTTACCAAACAGAGGGCCGCGGCTGAAATACACCAATGAGATGTTCAACCACACCGGGCCACCCAAACACCCCACGGTTACCGAATTCACCAAGACGATGAAAGCTATGAAGGGTACAACTGATAACAAGTTCCTCACTGGGTGGCTTGCAGTTGCTTTCAGCACCTTTTTAGCTCCTACAACTAGTCTCTCTCTGAGCCCACGTTGCTACAGCGCTGTGCTAAAACCCGATGTTCTGTTGAAGAGCAATGTGAGCTTATTTGTTGCTGACCACATAAATGAAGCATTCCGCAACATGGGTGAGGACAAGCAAACAGTCTGTTGCTGCCTGTATCATTTGATGGTGAGCTCTAATTAATTGTATTCTGTTAGATATACCTTTTGTAGATGTTTTTTGTGCTTTTTATCACCAATGTTCTTATATGTTTTATTTCCTTTTTTTTTGTTTGTCTCTTGGGGGTGGTGCATGTACAGATTCTCTACATCGACGCACTCGAGGTTGATGTGCGAATAAGCCACTGCGAAGTTCGAGCCAATGCCTATGATAAGAACCTAATCAACAAGATAATGAAAAAGGACTTGATTTCGCTTGGTGTCTTTGGGAAACTTCAAGTGAGTTGGAAATTCTGCTCAAAGTCTGTATTTGCACATGATTCTTTCACATACCTGTAAGTAGTTGCACAAGTCTATATTGATAGTTGGCACACAGACTAAATAGAGTTGCACACATGCTTGTTTCATATTTCCTCTTTACAGTAACCACTTCCAGTTGTACTTTCCATAGTAATTTCAGTCAGTTTTTTTTGCTTCTGAGAGCATGTGGTAGTTGCACAAGTCGATGTTGATAGTTGGCACACAGACTTTATGAACAGTTTGCACACATGCTTGTTTCATATTTCCCTATAAAGTCCCACTTCTCATTTGTGACTTCACATAGTATTTTTTAGTTACTTTTTTTTGCTTCTAGGGCATGTGGTAGTTGCACAAGTCTATGTTGATAGTTGGCACACATGCTTGTGACAGTTGCACACATGCTTGTTTCATATTTTCCTTTAAAGTCCAACTTCTCATTTGTGACTTCACATAGTTTTTTCACTTACTTTTTGTGCTTCTAGGGCATGTGGTAGTTGCCCATATATAAAGTCTTTTTCCTTTTTAGATCCAGACAATATAGACTTGTTATTGTAGAAGTTATTGTTGTAAAATGATCCTTTCTTTCTGTGAACAGCTCAAGGAGCAGTATAGAACCAAAGAGGATTCAACACTCTTCAGAGGATTACTGCAGGCAGAAGCTTTTGTGGCATCAAAGGTTCCAATGAGTTACAATCCCCATGTGAGTTATCCTTTTTTGCTCACCCACACTTTTTTTATTAGAACAAAAATCATGTTTTGTTGTTGGTTTTACTTTTTCCGTGCCCAATGCATGCATGAGTTGCACAGAATTATTATCTCACCATTTTTCCTAATTGAAATCAAATTTATGTTTTAACTTACACAGATTCCACAACTCCTAGCTACAAAATATGCTTCTTTTTTACTTCCTGCTAACTTACCCCTCTTCAGTTGCACACTTTCAGCATCTCAGTTGCACACTACTTTCATATACTTGTACCAAACTTAGGTTTGTAGTTGCGCAGAAATATACTTTGATATACTTTTCATTATCTCATTTTTTCTGTTTTAAATAAATTTTGTTTTTCTTCTAATGTTATGCAGAAGAAGTTCAAGTTAGCAGGTATGGTTCATGATCTATGTAAAGGAATATCAGACAATCTTGGCAACTTCATCGAAGGTTTTGCCAATCTTGATGAAGAGGAACCAGATTTGTCTCCTCTCAAGGGCCCGCTAAGTGATCAAACAAAGGGTCAAAGCTCACACACTAGGCGACGGAAGTGTCAATCTACTGCCAAGCAATCAGAAGAGGTGGAGGGAAGTGAAGAAGAAGAATTTGTAGAGGAAAGTGAGTCAGAGGAAGAAGATGTTCACCTGGGAGTTGGCAATGATTCTGAAGAAAGTGATGATTCTGAAGAAGAAGAGGAGGATCAAGAGGGAAGGAATGATGAAGAACGTGATGATGACAGTGACAACGATGATGATGATGATGACAGTGACGATGACGCTGACAACAATGAAGACAATGAAGAATCCGGTAATGATGAAGTGGAAGAGGAAGAGGAAAAAGATGGAACAGGCAAGGGGGAAGGTGAGGATGTCGAGAACGTTGACAGAGATGAGCAAGGAAAGCATGGGGGCAGTGATGATGACAGCGAGGAAACACACGACGATGACAGGGGGGCCTTTGATGGAGGTAGTGACAGTGGGAAGGATGATGATGATGATGGTATGGGTGGCAGTGACAGCAGTTCAAAGAGGGCAGACACTTCTGGAGATGGAGGAAACAGCAGCAGCAGCAGCTCAATTGATGATAGTGTAACTGTAGAGTTTTTCATCCAAAAGGACATGCGTCGGAAGGGTGAAGATCCGGAATCAGTTGGAACCAAAGCAGCTGTGCCAGAGGAAAGTTTCTCATTGTTTGACTTGTGTAGATCAGAGCCAGCAATCCCCAACAGAATTGATATCCCTTTGTTGGAAACTCATGCAATCTTTGACATGAAAGAGAATGATAACACCTTTGAAAAAATCATAAACGATGGAGTACAAAGCACTGAGGAAGAAATGGAAGAGGCAGGAAAGGGTTTGGACTGGATTGGCTCAAAAACCGTGCTTGACAAGATATTGAAGGAAGGTCCTGTATTTGAAGATGCTTCATCATCAGGTGGTAGCAAGAGTATGGCAGCATCCCCACCGCGCCCACCCACTGTCCCAAAGCGCAAGAAGCTCGTGACACTTAGCAAGAACCTGGTGTTGGGTCAACCAAAAGATAAGATTCCTGGTATGGGAGAGAAAAATCCGAAGAACGGAAGTAAATCAAAGGGAAAGGAGGTGCCAACTCCAGAGCCCAAGAAGGCAAGCACTGTTATACAGGTGCCAACCATTGCGTATGTAGATGCCAAGCTCATCTCTACAACATGCAAACTCCTGGTAAAAAAAAGCAACAAAACAGTGTCTTTTGCCAAGGACACAAAGTTTGCAGAAATGGGAATAGAGTTGCCAAGCCATGCTATTAAGAGTGGATCAAACAGTCAAGAGAAAGTTGTTAGTATGTAGTGCAGGAAGTCGGCAACCCCAACAGCTGATGTGGCAGCTCCAACTTCAAGTGAGCCAATTGTTTGTCCAAATAAGCCAACTACAGCATCCAGTGCGCACAATACACCAGCAATCAAGGAAAGTGAAACCACCACTGTGCCAACAACAAGAGGAAGTGAGGTATCTGGAGTTGTGTCTATCCTACCCCCATCAGTCACCACAGAACCCCAAGCTGTCAGTGTGCCAATCCCAGAAACTGCGTTGCCAACTCAAGCAGTCACTGTGCCAACCACAACAGTCAGTGTGCCAACTCCAACCCCAACCCATTCAGTCACCATGGAACCCTCAGCTGTCAGTAATGTTGTGCAGGCTCAGAAACAACATTTGCCTACTTTTCGTGCTCTTGATCAACAGGACACACTTACACAAGAGCAAGTTTATGACCTTGTTTTGAGGTCTATACTGCCAAGACCGCCGCCAAGCATAATTGCACGAACCAAGTCAGCAGGTGATGCACCCAAGGATGTCCAAGGAGAGAACAACAGTGTGCATCCCATTCGTAGAGCATCATCAACAAGATCATATCACGACGATGGGTTCTGTGACGCTCCACCATTTGACTTGGGTTTGGATCTTGATGATGACCCCCTAGTTGCCACAGTGGACGAGCCTAACAAATCACAAGTGACACCACAAGAGGCAGGGTTATCTAAGAGCAGCGAGCTAGATGATTGGGATTCGGAAACTGTGAGAGAGGTTTGTGCTGCTGCAGATAAGGTGGTATCTGGGAAGGCACCAATTCATATCATCATTTCGGATTCTCCAGACGAGTTTCACACCCCAGATGTGACAGGTGTTCTAGGGGGTGCAAGTGGATCCGATAGTACCACATCTGGCCCACCAGTGCAAAAACGCACAAGGAGGATAATCAAGCCTGATGCTGTCCAGAGGTCTCCCTACATCGACTACAATAAAACAAAGACGTTCACTTGCAATGAACAAGTGAACAGGCTTTATGCGGCAGTTCTCTATTATGTAAGGAATCTACCTGGAGCAAACGTCATAGAAACAAGGTAAAACTAATGCATTTTGTGGTAAATATGTATCCCCTCTTCTATCTTTAGTTTGGCCAGTCAGTCTGTTACGTTTGCATCTTCATGTTTATTGATTTTTTGCACAAAAATGGTAATACAGTTGAACATCTTTTATTATTGTCATAGACATATGTAATAGTAGCACTACAATAGTAATTCAATTTTTTTGTAGTTGCAGAAGTCATCTTTTGTACTTGCAGTTCCATTCAACATCACTTGCACAACAGTAGTTATACAGTTGGCACATCAGGCCCTGCACACCTTAACAACAGTTACTCATTTTTCATTCACTTTTTCACGCGTTTATGGCAACCAGTTAATCCTGTTTTTTGTTCTTTTTCTTTGCCCTCGTATTGTTTTCCGAACAGCCCTGAAATCATTAACTATGATGGGTACTTTGTGAGCCTAAAGGAGTTGGCTGACTCAATGAAGCCTACCAAATGGCTATCTAATGGTATTGTCGAAGCTACTCTTATCCAAATCAGGGAAACCTTACCTAAGGACTCAAAGAAGGTCATCATGCCACTGAGGGTTGCTGTAAGTTGAATGAGAACTGATGTTCTTGTTTCACACAACATCCCTTTGTCCCTTCCTTTTTTACAATGTGTTTCCTAAGACTAATTTCTTCAAATGCAGACACGCTTGCAGTAAGAAATATACAACGCTGCTGAGATACATTCTAAATTTGAGAAGATTAATCACCTAGACCGTCAAGATATGGTCAGTTTTTTCTGGCCACACAACTTTGTGTTTTTTTCAACTTTTCGTGTTGCATAGCTCTTGGTTTTTCACTGGTCAGTTCTTGACAACTTTTTACCTTCTTTTTTCCTGTGCTGTCAATATGTGCAGGTGATGCTTCCTGTGCTCGAGTTCGCTGATCCCAATGATCAAGAAGGAGGCAGACACTACTGGGTGTTTAACATCAACTTAAGAGATCAGCGTTTCGAGGTGCTAGATTCTTGGAGGAACCTCGACAACCCCGACTTAATGCACTGTGCTTCAACTATAGGGGGGCGGTGAGGTGTTTATGGAAGCAGCACTACCCAAAGCATAACATCAGTCACTTTCAGGTTGTCGACATTGATGTTGTAACGCCCGGATAATAAGGCTACAGTAAAACTCTCCTAATGATGCCATGTCATCTCTGTTACTGTTGCTAATCTCTCGTTAGTGCAGAACCAGTTCAAAAGTCAAAATTCAAAATATGTCAAACAACAAAAAATTTCAAACTTTAAAACTAAAATGTTCGGAGTGTGCCAATTAATGTTTAGATATTTAAGGTGAAGGAAACACACTTTTACAGAATGCATAAATATTTTTAATTGAATTAATACAGAAAAGGAAAATAAATAAAAGAAAAGGAACAAAACAGAAAACAAAAGAAACCACTCCCCCTCGGCTCTCCATGGGCCTCGGCCCATCCTACCCAACCAGCCCGGCAGCCCAGCCGGCGTCGCACTCCTCTCCTTATCCCCACCCGGTTAGGATAACCCTAACCCAACGCCCCACTTCCCCCCACTCGCTCTCCCCCTCCCCCGATCCAGATCTGGATCGAGGGAACAAAACCCCCCAACGCCGTACCCTTTGCCTCGTCACCGTGCGCCGTCACCGCCGCCCGAGGACCTCGCCGAGCCTTCCCCACCGGACTGCCTCCCCGTCGATCTCGTCCCCATCATCCTCCTCAACCCCACTGCCCCGAACCCTATGCTCGTGGTGAGGACCCCGGTCCTCCTCTCTCCCTGTCTCCGCTCGGGCCTCAACCGCCCGCTCGTGTGGCTCCACCGCGCGCGCGACGCACTCACGCCCCTGCTCACCGCGGCCTCGCCCTGACCGGCATGCCTCCGCACGCGCAAACGGCCGCGCCCCCTCACGCACACCCCGCGCCCACATTCCCTTGTCCTCGGCCGCGGCCGCTCGCGTCGCCGCCGTCCTTTTCTGCCGCCCGCTGCTCCCGCGCTCCAGCCGTGCAACGCTCCCCAGCGTCCCCCTCTGTACGCCGCTAGCCAGCCCTGCCGGCGCCCTGCCGCACCCATCGAGCCGCCTCTGCTGTTGCTGCTCCACCACCGCGACCCGCGCCCTGCTTCGCGTCGCGTCGCCCGTCGTCGTGCTTGCTCGTCTCTGCTCTCCCGCAGCTGCCGACGATGCGCCCCGCTGCTGCTGTCCCGCTGCGCTTCGACGCCGACCTCCGCCACCGCCGCGTTGTGCCACCCCGTGCAGCCAACGCCCGCCCGCTGCTTCCCGGCCCCGCCGTGGCCTTGCC
>NC_057814.1:85867963-86001062 GCF_018294505.1 Triticum aestivum
CCCTGCTGCGCCGGCCGCCGCGCCTGAGCCGCTCCTCCTTGCCGGCGCGCCCCTGCGTCCGGGCGACGCCGCGCTCGGGTTCGCCCCGTCGAGTGCCCGTGCCCGCGCCCAATAACCCGCACCCGCTATGGCCTATGGGCCTATGACAAACGGGGCCCAGCCCCAGAACTTTTTATAAAATAAAAGAAAATAAAATTAAAAATGAATTAATAAAATTAATAATTAATTAATTAGTGAATTAATTAAGTTAATTAATCATGTTTAATTAATCTAATTAACTAGTTAGTTGAATTAAACGGTAATTAGATTAGCCAAATCCTGATTAACCTAAATAGAGTATGACATGCGGGACCCACACGTCAGATTGACCCAGTCAACACCCTATTGACTGCTGACGTCATGATGACGTCAACAAACACTATTCTGGATAATGTTAGAATTAAATAGATAAATAAATTCAGAAAATAATTAAAACTTTAGAAAAACATAGAAAATAAACCGTAGCTCAGATGAAAATGTTTTCTACATGAAAGTTGCTCGGAACGACGAGACGAATCCCAATACGTAGCCCGTTCGTCCGCCACACATCCCTAACATATCGAACACGCAACTTTCCCCCTCCGGTTCATCTGTCCGAAAACGCGAAACACCGGGAATACTTTCCCGGATGTTTTCCCCCTTCGCCGGTATCACCTACTACCGCGTTTGGGCACCCCTAGCAACGCTCATTGTCATGTCATGCATCGTCATGCATATGTTTGCATTATATTTATTGTTTCTTCCCCCTCTTCTCTCGCTAGACTCCGAGACCGACGCCGCTGCTACCCAGTACGACTACGGTGTTGACGACCCCTCCTTCTCGGCTGAGCTTCCAGGCAAGCCCCCCCTTAATCACCAGATATCGCCTATTCTTCTCTCTACTGCTTGCATTAGAGTAGTGTAGCATGTTACTGCTTTTCATTAATCCTATCCTGATGCATAGCCTGTCCTTGGTACTACTGTTGTTACCTTTACCTGCAAACATACATGCTTAGTATAGGATGCTAGTATTCCATCAGTGGCCCTACCATTCTTGTCCGTCTGCCATGCTATACTATCGGGCCGTGATCACTCGGGAGGCGATCACGGGTATATACTATGTACTTTATACATGATACATGTGGTGACTAAAGTCGGGTTGGCTCGTGGAGCACCCGCGAGTGATTCACGGATTGGGGGCTGAAAAGAACTTTGTCCTGACGGCCCTCTGTGTGGATCTTTGTGGCGGAGCAACAGGGCAGGTTGAGACCACCTAGGAGAGAGGTGGGCCTGGCCCTGGTCGGCATCCGCGGTTACTTCTAAATAACACGCTTAACGAGATATTGGTATTTGATCTAAGTCTGGCCACTGGCCTATACGCACTAACCAACTACGTGGGAACAGTTATGGGCACTCGACGTCGTGGTATTAGCCGAAGCCTTCGTGACGTCAGCGACTGAGCGGCGCGCGCCGGGTTGGACCGCGTAACGCAACTTCCTTTGAAATGGAGGTTGCTAGGTCTGCTCTCCGGCCGCGTACGCAAGTTCAGGTGTGCAATGGGCGATGGGCCCAGACCCCTACGCGCATAGGATTTAGACCGGCGTGCTGACCTCTCTGTTGTGCCTAGGTGGGGCTGCGACGTGTTGATCTTCCAAGGCCGGGCATGACCGAGGAAAGTGTGTCCGACCAAATGGGATCGAGCGTGTTGGGTTATGTGGTGCACCCCTGCAAGGAAGTTAATCTATTCGAATAGCCGTGATCTTCGGTAATAGGACGACCCAGAGTTGTACCTTGACCTTATGACAACTAGAACCGGATACTTAATAAAACACACCCTTCCAAGTGCCAGATACCACCCGGTGATTGCTCTCTCACAGGTCGACGAGGAGAGGATCGTTGGGGTAGGATTATGCTATGCGATGATACTTGGTGAACTTACCATCTACTCTCTTCTATATGCTGCAAGATGGAGGCTGCCAGAAGCGTAGTCTTCGACAGGACTAGCTATCCCCCTCTTATTCTGGCATTCTGCAGTTCAGTCCACCAATATTGCCTCTTTACACATATACCCATGCATATGTAGTGTAGATCATTGCTTGCGAGTACTTTGGATGAGTACTCACGGTTGCTTTTCTCTCTCTTTTCCCCCTTTCCCTTCTACCTGGTTGTCGCAACCAGATGCTGGAGCCCAGGAGCCAGACGCCACCGTCGACGATGATTCCTACTACACCGGAGGTGCCTACTACTACGTGCAGGCCGCTGACGACGACCAGGAGTAGTTTAGGAGGATCCCAGGCAGGAGGCCTGCGCCTCTTTCGATCTGTATCCCAGTTTGTGCTAGCCTTCTTAAGGGAAACTTGTTTAACTTATGTCTGTACTCAGATATTGTTGCTTCCGCTGACTCGTCTACGATCGAGCACTTGTATTCGAGCCCTCGAGGCCCCTGGCTTGTATTATGATGCTTGTATGACTTATTTATTTTTAGAGTTGTGTTGTGATATCTTTGAAGGAAATATGCCCTAGAGGCAATAATAAAGTTATTATTTATTTCCTTATTCTCATGATAAACGTTTATTATTCATGCTAGAATTGTATTAACCAGAAACGTAATACATGTGTGAATACATAGACAAACAAAGTGTCACTAGTATGCCTCTACTTGACTAGCTCGTTGATCAAAGATGGTTATGTTTCCTAGCCATTGACATGAGTTGTCATTTGATTAACGGGATGGCATCATTAGGAGAATGATGTGATTGACTTGACCCATTCCGTTAGCTTAGCACACGATCGTTTAGTATTCTGCTATTGCTTTCTTCATGACTTATACATGTTCCTATGACTATGAGATTATGGAACTCCCGTTTACCGGAGGAACACTTTGTGTGCTACCAAACGTCACAACGTAACTGGGTGATTATAAAGGTGCTCTACAAGTGTCTCCGAAGGTACTTGTTGGGTTGGTGTATTTCGAGATTAGGATTTGTCACTCCGATTGTCGGAGAGGTATCTCTGGGCCCACTCGGTAATGCACATCACTATAAGCCTTGCAAGCATTGCAACTAATGAGTTAGTTGCAGGATGATGTATTACAGAACGAGTAAAGAGACTTGCCGGTAACGAGATTGAACTAGGTATTGAGATACCGATGATCGAATCTCGGGCAAGTAACATACCGATGACAAAGGGAACAACGTATGTTGTTATGCGGTCTGACCGATAAAGATCTTCGTAGAATATGTGGGAGCCAATATGAGCATCCAGGTTCCGCTATTGGTTATTGACCGGAGACATGTCTCGGTCATGTCTACATAGTTCTCGAACCCATAGGGCCCGCACGCTTAAAGTTTGATGACGGTTATATTATGAGTTTATGTGTTTTGATGTACCGAAGTGAAGGAAATATGCCCTAGAGGCAATAATAAAGTTATTATTTATTTCCTTATATCATGATAAATGTTTATTATTCATGCTAGAATTGTATTAACCGGAAACTTGATACATGTGTGAATACATAGACAAACAGAGTGTCACTAGTATGCCTCTACTTGACTAGCTCGTTGATCAAAGATGGTTATGTTTCCTAGCCGTAGACATGAGTTGTCATTTGATTAACGGGATCACATCATTAGGAGAATGATGTGATTGACTTGACCCATTCCGTTAGCTTAGCACTCGATCGTTTAGTATGTTGCTAGTGCTTTCTTCATGACTTGTACATGTTCCTATGACTATGAGATTATGCAACTCCCATTTACCGGAGGAACACTTTGTGTGCTACCAAACGTCACAACGTAACTGGGTGATTATAAAGGTGCTCTACAGGTGTCTCCGAAGGTACTTGTTGGGTTGGCGTATTTCGAGATCAAGATTTGTCACTCCGATTGTCGGAGAGGTATCTTTGGGCCCACTCGGTAATGCACATCACTATAAGCCTTGCAAGCATTGCAACTAATGAGCTAGTTGCGGGATGATGTATTACGGAACGAGTAAAGAGACTTGCCGGTAACGAGATTGAACTAGGTATTGAGATACCGACGATCGAATCTCGGGCAAGTAACATACCGATGACAAAGGGAACAACGTATGTTGTTATGCGGTTTGACCGATAAAGATCTTCGTAGAATATGTGGGAGCCAATATGAGCATCCAGGTTCCGCTATTGGTTATTGACCGGAGACGTGTCTCGGTCATGTCTACATAGTTCTCGAACCCGTAGGGTCCGCACGCTTAAAGTTAGATGACGGTTATATTATGAGTTTATGTGTTTTGATGTACCGAAGGAGTTCGGAGTCCCGGATGAGATCAGGGACATGACGAGGAGTCTCGAAATGGCCGAGACGTAAAGATCGATATATTGGACGACTATATTCGGACTTCGGAAAGGTTCCGAGTGATTCGGGTATTTATCGGAGTACCGGAGAGTTACGGGAATTCGCCGGGGAGAAGTATTGGGCCTTATTGGGCCATACGGGAATAGAGGCCAAAAGGAAGGTGGCGCGCACCCCCCCTCTGGTCCGAATTGGACAAGGGGTGCAGCCCCCTTTTCCTTCTCCCTCTCCCCCTCTTTCCTTCTCTCCTACTCCAACAAGGAAAGGAGGAGTCCTACTCCTGGTGGGAGTAGGACTCCCCCCTTGGCGCGCCCTCCTCCTAGGCCGGCCGCCTCCCCCCTTGCTCCTTTATATACGGGGGCAGGGGGGCACCCCAAAGACACAACAATTGATCTCTTGATCTCTTAGCCGTGTGCGGTGCCCCCCTTCACCATAGTCCACCTCGATAATATCGTAGCGGTGCTTAGGCGAAGCCCTGCGTCGGTAGAACATCATCATCGTCACCACGCCGTCGTGTTGACGGAACTCTCCCTCAAAGCTCGGCTGGATCGGAGTTCGAGGGACGTCATCGAGCTGAACGTGTGCTGCTCGGAGGTGCCGTACGTTCGGTACTTGGATCGGTCGGATCGTGAAGACGTACGACTACATCAACCGCGTTGTGCTAACGCTTCCGCTTTCGGTCTACTAGGGTACGTGGACAACACTCTCCCCTCTCGTTGCTATGCATCACCATGATCTTGCGTGTGCGTAGAATTTTTTTGAAATTACTATGTTCCTCAACACGAAGATAGTTCGGAGTCCCGGATGTGATCACAGACATGACGAGGAGTCTCGAAATGGCCGAGACATAAAGATTGATATATTGGAAGCCTATATTTGGATATCGGAAGTGTTCCGGGTGAAATCGAGATTTAACTGGAGTAGCGGGGGTTACCGGAACCCCCCGGGGGGTTTAATGGGCCTACATGGGCCTTAGTGGAGAAGAGGAGGGGCAGCCAAGGCAGGCCGCGCGCCCCTCCCCCTCTAGTCCGAATTGGACAAGGAGGGGGGGCGGCGCCCCCCTTTCCTTCCTCTCTCCCTCCTCCTTCCCCCTTCTCCTACTCCAACTAGGAAAGGAGGGAGTCCTACTCCCGGTGGGAGTAGGACTCCTCCTGGCGCGCCTCCTCCTGGCCGGCCGCCTCTCCCTCCCTTGCTCCTTTATATACGGGGGCAGGGGGCACCCCATGGACACAATAATTGATCTCTTGATCTCTTAGCCGTGTGCGGTGCCCCCTCCACCATAATCCACCTCGATAATATCATAGCGGTGCTTAGGCGAAGCCCTGCGTTGGTAGAACATCATCATCGTCACCACGCCGTCGTGCTGACGGAACTCTCCCTCAAAGCTCGGCTGGATCGGAGTTCGAGGGACGTCATCGAGCTGACGTGTGCTGAACTCGGAGGTGCCGTGAGTTCGGTACTTGATCGGTCGGATCGTGAAGACGTACGACTACATAAACCGCGTTGTTCTAACACTTCCGCTTTTGGTCTACGAGGGTACGTGGACAACACTCTCCCCTCTTGTTGCTATGCATCACCATGATCTTGCATGTGCGTCGGAAAATTTTGAAATTACTACGTTCCCAACAGTGGCATCAGAGCCTGGTTTTATGCGTAGATGTTATATGCACGAGTAGAACACAATTGAGTTGTGGGCGATATAAGTCATACTGCTTACAGCATGTCATACTTTGGTTCGGCGGTATTGTTGGATGAAGCGGCCCGGACCGACATTATGCGTACGCTTATGCGAGACAGGTGGCTGGCGGGTGTCAGTTTCTCCAACTTTAGTTGAACCGAGTGTGGGTACGCCCGGTCCTTGAGAAGGTTAAAATAGCACTAACTTGACAAACTATCGTTGTGATTTTGATGCGTAGGTAAGAACGGTTCTTGCTCAGCCCGTAGCAGCCACGTAAAACTTGCAACAACAAAGTAGAGGACGTCTAACTTGTTTTTGCAGGGCATGTTGTGATGTGATATGGTCAAGGCATGATGCTATATTTTATAGTATGAGATGCTCATGTTTTGTAACCGAGTTATCAGCAACTGGCAGGAGCCATATGGTTGTCGCTTTATTGTATGCAATGCAATCGCCCTGTAATGCTTTACTTTATCACTAAGCGGTAGCGATAGTCGTAGAAGCATAAGTTGGCGAGACGACAACGATGCTACGATGGAGATCAAGGTGTCGCGCCGGTGACGATGGTGATCATGACGGTGCTTCAGAGATGGAGATCACAAGCACAAGATGATGATGGCCATATCATATCACTTGTATTGATTGCATGTGATGTTTATCTTTTATGCATCTTATCTTGCTTTGATTGACGGTAGCATTATAAGATGATCTCTCACTAAATTATCAAGGTATAAGTGTTCTCCCTGAGTATGCACCGTTGCGAAAGTTCTTCGTGCTGAGACACCACGTGATGATCGGATGTGATAGGCTCTACGTTCAAATACAACGGGTGCAAAACATTTGCACAAGCGGAATACTCAGGTTAAACTTGACGAGCCTAGCATATGCAGATATGGCCTCGGAACACTGAGACCGAAAGGTCGAGCGTGAATCATATAGTAGATATGATCAACATAGTGATGTTCACCATTGAAACTACTCCATCTCACGTGATGATCAGACATGGTTTAGTTGATTTGGATCACGTGATCACTTAGAGGATTAGAGGGATGTCTATCTAAGTGGGAGTTCTTAAGTAATATGATTAATTGAACTTATCATTAACTTAGTACCTGATAGCATTTTGCTTGTCTATGTTGATTGTAGATAGATGGCCCGTGCTGTTGTTCTGTTGAATTTTAATGCGTTCCTTGAGAAAGCAAAGTTGAAAGATGATGGTAGCAATTACACGGACTAGGTCCGTAACTTGAGGATTATCCTCATTGCTGCACAGAAGAATTACGTCCTGGAAGCACCACTAGGTGCCAAACCTGCTGCAGGAGCAACACCAGATGTTATGAACGTCTGGCAGAGCAAGGCTGATGACTACTCGATAGTTCAGTGTGCCATGCTTTACGGCTTAGAATCGGGACTTCAACGACGTTTTGAACGTCATGGAGCATATGAGATGTTTCAGGAGTTGAAGTTAATATTTCAAGCAAATGCCCGGATTGGAGATATGAAGTCTCCAATAAATTCTACAGCTGTAAGATGGAGGAGAATAGTTCTGTCAGTGGGCATATACTCAGAATGTCTGGGTATAACAATCACTTGATTCAACTGGGAGTTCCGGATGATAGCGTCATTGACTTCTTCAATCACTACCACCAAGCAACAAGAGCTTCGTGATGAACTATAACATGCAAGGGATGGATAAGACGATTCCCGAGCTCTGCGCAATGCTAAAGGCTGTGGAGGTAGAAATCAAGAAGGAGCATCAAGTGTTGATGGTCAACAAGACCACCAGTTTCAAGAAAAAGGGCAAAGGAAAGAAGAAGGGGAACTTCAAGAAGAACAGCAAACAAGTTGCTGCTCAGGAGAATAAACCCAAGTCTGGACCTAAGCCTGAGACTGAGTGCTTCTACTGCAAACAGACTGGTCACTGGAAGCGGAACTGCCCCATGTATTTGGCAGATAAGAAGGATGGCAAGGTGAACAAAGGTATATATGATATACATGTTATTGATGTGTACCTTATTAATGCTCGCGGTAGCACCTGGGTATTTGGTACTGGTTCTGTTGCTAATATTTGCAACTCGAAACAGGGACTACGGATTAAGCGAAGATTGGCTAAGGACGAGGTGACGATGCGCGTGGGAAATGGTTCCAAAGTCAATGTGATCGCGGTCGGCACGCTACCTCTACATCTACCTTCGGGATTAATTTTAGACCTGAATAATTGTTATTTGGTGCCAGCGTTGAGCATGAACATTATATCTGGATCTTGTTTGATGCGAGACGGTTATTCATTTAAATCAGAGAATAATGGTTGTTCTATTTATATGAGTAATATCTTTTATGGTCATGCACCCTTGAAGAGTGGTCTATTTTTGTTGAATCTCGATAGTAGTGATACACATATTCATAATATTGAAGCCAAAAGATGCAGAGTTGATAATGATAGTGCAACTTATTTGTGGCACTGCCGTTTAGGTCATATTGGTGTAAAACGCATGAAGAAACTCCATACTGGTGGACTTTTGGAACCACTTGATTATGAATCACTTGGTACTTGCGAACCGTGCCTCATGGGCAAGATGACTAAAAACGCCGTTCTCCAGAACTATGGTGCGAGCAACAGATTTGTTGGAAATCATACATACAGATGTATGTGGACCGATGAATGTTGAGGCTCGCGGCGGGTAAGAAGATATGGGTATATCTACTTAATGAAACATAAGTCTGAAACATTTGAAAAGTTCAAAGAATTTCAGAGTGAAGTTGAAAATCATCATAACAAGAAAATAAAGTTTCTATGATCTGATCGTGGAGGAGAATATTTGAGTTACGAGTTTGGTCTTCATTTGAAACAATGCGGAATAGTTTCGCAACTCACGCCACCCGGAACACGATAGCGTAATGGTGTGTCCGAACGTCGTAATCGTACTTTACTAGATATGGTGCGATCTATGATGTCTCTTACTGATTTACCACTATCATTTTGGGGTTATGCTTTAGAGACGGCTGCATTCACCTTAAATAGGGCACCATCGAAATCCGTTGAGACGACGCCTTATGAACTGTGGTTTGGAAGAAACCAAAGTTGTCGTTTCTTAAAGTTTGGGGCTGTGATGCTTATGTGAAAAAGCTTCAACCTGATAAGCTCGAACCCAAATCGGAGAAATGTGTCTTCATAGGATACCCAAAGGAAACTGTTGGGTACACCTTCTATCACAGATCTGAAGGCAAGACTTTTGTTGCTAAATTTGGATCCTTTCTAGAGAAAGAGTTTCTCTCGAAAGAAGTGAGTGGGAGGAAAGTAGAACTTGATGAGGTAACTGTACCTGCTCCCTTATTGGAAAGTAGTTCATCACAGAAACCGGTTCCTGTGACACCTACACCAATTAGTGAGGAAGTTAATGATGATGATCATGAAACTTCAGATCAAGTTGTTACTGAACCTCGTAGGTCAACCAGAGTAAGATCCGCACCAGAGTGGTACGGTAATTCTGTTCTGGAGGTTATGTTACTAGACCATGACGAACCTACGAACTATGAAGAAGTGATGGTGAGCCCAGATTCCGCGAAATGGCTTGAGGCCATGGAATCTGAGATGTGATCCATGTATGAGAACAAAGTGTGGACTTTGGTTGACTTGCCCGATGATCGGCAAGCCATAGAAAATAAATTGATCTTCAAGAGGAAGACGGACGCTGATAGTAGTGTTACTATCTACAAAGCTAGACTTGTCGAAAAAGGTTTTGACAAAGTTCAAGGTATTGACTATGATGAGATTTTCTCACTCGTAGCGATGCTTAAGTCTGTCCGAATCATGTTAGCAATTGCCGCATTTTATGAAATTTGGCAAATGGATGTCAAAACTGCATTCCTTAATGGATTTCTTAAAGAAGAGTTGTATATGATGCAACCAGAAGGTTTTGTCAATCCAAAAGATGCTAACAAAGTGTGTAAGCACTAGTGATCCATTTATGGACTGGTGCAAGCATCTCGGAGTTGGAATATACGTTTTGATAGTGTGATCAAAGCATATAGTTTTATACAGACTTGCGGTGAAGCCTGTATTTACAAGAAAGTGAGTGGGAGCACTACAGCCTTTTTGATAAGTATATGTGAATGACATATTGTTGATCGGAAATGATGTAGAATTTTCTAGAAAGCATAAAGGAGTATTTGAAAGGAGTTTTTTCAAAGAAAGACCTCGGTGAAGCTGCTTACATATTGAGCATCAAGATCTATAGAGATAGATCAAGACGCTTGATAAGTTTTTTCAATGAGTACATACCTTGACAAGATTTTGAAGTAGTTCAAAATGGAACAGTCAAAGAAAGAGTTCTTGCCTGTGTTACAAAGTGTGAAATTGAGTAAGACTCAAAGCCCGACCACGGCAGAAGATAGAAAGAGAATGAAAGTCATTCCCTATGACTCAGCCATAGGTTCTATAAAGTATGCCATGCTGTGTACCAGATCTATTGTATACCCTACACTGAGTTTAGCAAGGGAGTACAATAGTGATCTAGGAGTAGATCACTGGACAACGGTCAAAATTATCCTTAGTGGAATAAGGATATGTTTCTCGATTATGGAGGTGACAAAAGGTTCGTCGTAAAGGGTTACGTCGATGCAAGTTTTGACACTGATCCAGATGACTCTACTTCTCAATCTGGATACATATTGAAAGTGGGAGCAATTAGCTTGAGTAGCTCCGTGCAGAGCATTGTTGACATAGAAATTTGCAAAATACATACGGATCTGAATGTGGCAGACCCGTTGACTAAACTTCTCTCACAAGCAAAACATGATCACACCTTAGTACTCTTTGGGTGTTAATCACATAGCGATGTGAACTAGATTATTGACTAGTAAACCCTTTGGGTGTTGGTCACATGACGATGTGATCTATGGGTGTTAATCACATGGTGATGTGAACTATTGGTGTTAAATCACATGGCGATGTGAACTAGATTATTGACTCTAGTGCAAGTGGGAGTCTGAAGGAAATATGCCCTAGAGGCAATAATAAAGTTATTATTTATTTCCTTATTCTCATGATAAATGTTTATTATTCATGCTAGAATTGTATTAATCAGAAACATAATACATGTGTGAATACATAGACAAACAAAGTGTCACTAGTATGCCTCTACTTGACTAGCTCGTTGATCAAATATGGTTATGTTTCCTAGCCATTGACATGAGTTGTCATTTGATTAACGGGATCACATCATTAGGATAATGATGTGATTGACTTGACCCATTCCGTTAGCTTAGCACACGATCGTTTAGTATTCTGCTATTGCTTTCTTCATGACTTATACATGTTCCTATGACTATGAGATTATGCAACTCCCGTTTACCGGAGGAACACTTTGTGTGCTACCAAACGTCACAACGTAACTGGGTGATTATAAAGGTGCTCTACAGGTGTCTCCGAAGGTACTTGTTGGGTTGGCGTATTTCGAGATTAGGATTTGTCACTCCGATTGTCGGAGAGGTATCTCTGGGCCCACTCGGTAATGCACATCACTATAAGCCTTGCAAGCATTGCAACTAATGAGTTAGTTGCGGGATGATGTATTACAGAACGAGTAAAGAGACTTGCCGGTAACGAGATTGAACTAGGTATTGAGATACCTATAGGGGAACGTAGCAATAATTCAAAATTTTCCTACGTGTCACCAAGATCAATCTAGGAGTTGCTAGCAACGAGAGAGAGGGAGTGCATCTTCATACCCTTGAATATCGCTAAGCAGAAGCGTTACAAGAACGCGGTTGATGGAGTCGTACTCGCGGCGATTCAAATCGCGAAAGATCTGATCTAGCGCCGAACGGACGGCGCCTCCGCGTTCAACACACGTACAGCCCGGGGGCGTCTCCTCCTTCTTGATCCAGCAAGGGGAGAGGAGAAGTTGAGGGAGAACTCCAGCAGCACGACGGCGTGGTGGCAATGGAGCTCATGGTTCTCCGGCAGAGCTTCGCTAAGCACTACGGAGGAGGAGGAGGAGGTGTATGAGGAGGGAGGGCTGCGCCAGGGAAGAGGTGCGGCTGCCCTCCCACCCCTCCACTATATATAGGGGCAAGGGGAGAGGGGGAGGCGCCCTAGGGTTACCCCTAGGGGGCGGCGACCAAGCAGATTGGATCTCCCTAGGGAAAATCCTAGGGAGACTTGCCCCCCAAGCCAAGCAGGTGGAGGCTTGCCCCCCAAGCCAGGTGGAGGCGCCCCACCTCCCCAAGTAACGTGGGAAAGGGTGTGGGGGGCGCACCACCCCTTAGTGGGCTGGTTTGCCCCTTCCCCTTTGGCCCATGAGGCCCTCCAACACTTGCCGGGGCTCCCGAAACAACTTTCGGTCATGCTGGCCATAGCCTGGTACCCCCGGAACACTTCCGGACTCCAATACCCTTCGTCCAATATATCGATCTTCACCGCCGGACCATTCCGGAACTCCTCGTGATGTCCGAGATCTTATCCGGGACTCCGAACAACCTTCGGTAACCACATACTATTTCCCATAACAACTCTAGCGTCACCGAACCTTAAGTGTGTAGACCCTACGGGTTCAGGAACCATGCAGACATGACCGAGACACCTCTCCGGCCAATAACCAATAGCGGGATCTGGATACCCATATTGGCTCCCACATGTTCCACGATGATCTCATCGGATGAACCACGATGTCGGGGATTCAATCAATCCCGTATACAATTCCCTTTGTCTATCGGCATGTTGCTTGCCCGAGATTCGATCGTCGGTATCCCAATACCTCGTTCAATCTTGTTACCGGCAAGTCTCTTTACTCGTTCCGTAACGCATGATCCCGTGGCTAACTCCTTAGTCACATTGAGCTCATTATGATGATGCATTACCGAGTGGGCCCAGAGATACCTCTCCGTCATACGGAGTGACAAATCCCAGTCTCGATTCGTGCCAACCCAACAGACACTTTCGGAGATACCTGTAGTGCACCTTTATGTTGGGAATCGTAGCATAATTTAAAATTTTCCTACGCTCACCAAGATGCATCTATGGAGTCTACTAGCCACGAGGGGAAAAGAGTGCATCTACATACCCTTGTAGATCGCGAGCGGAAGCGTTCCAATGAACGTGGATGACGGAGTCGTACTCGCCGTGATCCAAATCACCGATGACCGAGTGCCGAACGGACGGCACCTCCGCGTTCAACACACGTACGATGCAGCGACATCTCCTCCTTCTTGATCCAGCAAGGGAGAAGGAGAGGTTGATGGAGATCCAGCAGCACGACGGCGTGGTGTTGGATGTAGCGGGTCTCCGGCAGGGCTTCGCCAAGCTTCTGCGAGAGAGAGAGAGAGAGGTGTTGCAGGGGAGGAGGGAGGCGCCCAAGGCTGTAGTTTGCTGCCCTCCCTCCCCCCACTATTTATAGGACCCCTGGGGGGCGCCAGCCCTTGGGAGATCAGATCTCCAAGGGGGGCGGCGGCCAAGTGGGGGGGAAGGGGTGCCTTGCCCCCCAAGGCAAGGGGGAAGCTCCCCCCCCTAGGGTTCCCAACCCTAGGCGCATGGGGGAAGGCCCAAGGGGGCGCCCCAGCCCACTAAGGGCTGGTTCCCTTCCACTTTCAGCCCACGGGGCCCTCCGGGATAGGTGGCCCCACCCGGTGGACCCCCGGGACCCTTCCGGTGGTCCCGGTACAATACCGGTAACCCCCGAAACTTTCCCGGTGGCCGAAACTTGACTTCCTATATATAATTCTTCACCTCCGGACCATTCTAGAACATCTCGTGACGTCCGGGATCTCATCCGGGACTCCGAACAACTTTCGGGTTTCCGCATACATATATCTCTACAACCCTAGCGTCACCGGACCTTAAGTGTGTAGACCCTACGGGTTCGGGAGACATGCAGACATGACCGAGACGCCTCTCCGGTCAATAACCAACAGCGGGATATGGATACCCATGTTGGCTCCCACATGTTCCACGATGATCTCATCGGATGAACCACGGTGTCGAGGATTCAATCAATCCGTATGCAATTCCCTTTGTCAATCGGTATGTTACTTGCCCGAGATTCGATCGTCGGTATCCCAATACCTTGTTCAATCTCGTTACCGGCAAGTCTCTTTACTCGTACCGCAATGCATGATCCCGTGACTAACGCCTTAGTCACATTGAGCTCATTATGATGATGCATTACCGAGTGGGCCCAGAGATACCTCTCCGTCACACGGAGTGACAAATCCCAGTCTCGATCCGTGCCAACCCAACAGACACTTTCGGAGATACCCGTAGTGCACCTTTACAGTCACCCAGTTACATTGTGACGTTTGGCACACCCAAAGCACTCCTACGGTATCCGGGAGTTGCACGATCTCATGGTCTAAGGAAAAGATACTTGACATTGGAAAAGCTCTAGCAAACGAAACTACACGATCTTTTATGCTATGCTTAGGATTGGGTTTTGTCCATCACATCATTCTCCTAATGATGTGATCTCGTTATCAATGACATCCAATGTCCATAGTCAGGAAACCATGACTATCTGTTGATCAACGAGCTAGTCAACTAGAGGCTTACTAGGGACAGGTTGTGGTCTATGTATTCACACATGTATTACGATTTCCGGACAATACAATTATAGCATGAATAATAGACAATTACCATGAACAAAGAAATATAATAATAACCATTTATTATTGCCTCTAGGGCATATTTCCAACAGTCTCCCAATTGCACTAGAGTCAATAATCTAGTTCACATCACCATGTGACTAACACTCACTGTTCACATCACCATGTGACCAACATCTAAAGAGTTTACTAGAGTCAACAATCTAGTTCACATCACTATGTGATTATCACTCAATTTGTTCAGGTTTGGTCATGTTATGCTTGTGAGAGAGGTTATTAGTCAACGGGTCTGAACCTTTCAGAACCGTGTGCTTTACGAATATCTATGTCATCTTTGTGGATGCTACCACGCGCTATTTGGAGCCATTTCAAATAATTGCTCTACTATACGAATCCGGTTTACTACTCAGTGTCATCCGGATTAGTGTCAAAGTTCGCATCGACGTAACCCTTTATGACGAACTCCTTTCCACCTCCATAATCGAGAAAATTCCTTAATCCACTAGGTACTAAGGATAAGTTCGACCGCTGTCATGAGATCCTTTCCCGGATCACCATTGTACCCTCTTGACCAACTCATGGCAAGGCACACTACATGTGCGGTACACAGCATAGCATACTATAGAGCCTACGTCTAAAGCATAGGGGACGACCTTCGTCCTTTCTCTATCTTCTGCTGTGGTCAGGTCTTGAGTCTCACTCAATACTCACACCTTGTAACACAGCCAAGAACTCCTTCTTTGCTGATCTATTTTGAACTCTTTCAAAATCATGTCAAGGTGTGCTGTCTTTTGAAAGTATCATCAGGCGTCTTGATCTATCTCTATGGATCTTGATGCCCAATATGTAAGTAGCTTTATCCAGGTCTTCCTTTGAAAAACTCCTTTCAAACAACCCTTTATGCTTTCTAGAAATTTTACATCATTTCGGATCAACAATATGTCATTCACATATACTCATCAGAAATGTTGTAGCGCTCCCACTCACTTTATTTGTAAATACAAGTTTCTAACAAACTTTGTATAAACCCAAAAACTTTGATCACCCCATCAAAGCGTATATTCTGACTCCGAGATGCTTGCTCTAATCCATGGAAGGATCGCTGGAGCTAGCATACCTTTTAGCATCCTTAGGATCGACAAAACCTTTCTGATTGTATCACATACAACCTTTCCTTACGAAAACTGGTAAGGAAACTTGTTTTGACATCCATCTGCCAGATTTCATAAATGTAGCTAATGCTAACATGATTCCGACGGACCTAAGCATCGCTACGGATGAGAAAAACTCATCGTAGTCAACTCCTTGAACTTGTGAAAATACTCTTTGCCACAAGTCGAGCTTCATAGACGGTAACATTACCGTCCATGTCCGTCTTCTTCTTAAAGATCCATTTATCTCAATGGCTTGCCGATCATCGGGCAAGTTCACCAAGGTCCATGCTTTGTTCTGATACATGGATTCTATCTCGGATTTCATGGCCTCGAGCCATTCGTCGGAATATGGGCCCACCATCGCTTCTCCATAGCTCGTAGGTTCATTGTTGTCTAGCAACATGACTTCCAAGATAGGATCACGCATTACTCTGAAGTAGTGCGCATCCTCGTCGTCCTACGAGGTTTGGTAGCGACTTGATCCGAAGTTTCATGATCACTATCATAAGCTTCCCCTTCAATTGGTGTAGGTGCCACAGGAACAACTTCCTGTGCCCTGCTACACACTAGTTGAAGCGACGGTTCAATAACCTAATCAAGTCTCCACCATCCTCCCACTCAATTCTTTCGAGAGAAACTTTTCCTCGAGAAAGGACTCGTTTCTAGAAGCAATTACTTTTGCTTCCAGATCTGAAATAGGAGGTATACTCAACTGTTTTTGGGTATTCTATGAAGATGCATTTATCCGCTTTGGGTTTGAGCTTATCAGCCTGAAACTTTTTCACATAAGCATCGCAGCCCCAAACTTTTAAGAAACGACAACTTAGGTTTCTATAAGCGGTGTCGTCTCAACGGAATTGCGTGGTGCCCCTTTTAAAGTGAATGCGGTTGTCTCTAATGCCTAACCCATAAATGATAGTGGTAATTTGATAAGAAACATCATGGTATGCACCATATCCAATAGGGTGCAGTTATGATGTTCGGACACACCATCACACTATGGTGTTCCAGGCGGTATTAATTGTGAAACACTTTCCACAATGTCTCAATTGTGTGCCAAACTCGTATCTCAGAACTCGTATCTCAGATACTCATCTCTATGATCATATCACAGACATATTATCCTCTTGTCACGACGATCTTCAACTTCACTCTGAAATTACTTGAACCTTTCAATAATTCAGACTAGTGTTTCATCAAGTAAATACACTCAGCATCTACTCAAATCATCTGTGAAGTAAGAACATAATGATATCCACTGCATGCCTCAGCACTCATTGGACTGCGTACATCAAAATGTATTACTTCCAATAAGTTGCTCTCTTGTTCCATCTCACTGAAAACGAGGACTTTCAGTCATTTTGCCCATGTGGTATGATTTGCATGTCTCAAGTGATTCATAATCAAGTGAGTCCAAATGATCCATCTGTATGGAGTTTCTTCATGCATATATACCAATAGACATGGTTCGCATGTCTCAATCTTTTCAAAAACGATTGAGTCCAAAGATCCACCTACATGGAGCTTCTTCATGCGTTCTACACCAATATGACTCAAGTGGCAGTGCCACAAGTATGTGGTACTATCATTACTATCTTATATCTTTTGGCATGAACATGTGTATCACTACGATCGAGATTCATTTTAGGTGCAAGACCATTGAAGGTATTATTCAAATAAACAGAGTAACCATTATTCTCCTTAAATGAATAACCGTTTTGCGGTAAACATAATCCAATCATGTTCAACGCAAACACCAAATCTCGATGGTAGAGGGAGCATGCGATGCTTGATCACATCAACCTTGGAAAAACACATATCGTCATCTCACCTTTAGCTAGTCTCCATTTATTCCGCAGCTTTTATTTCGAGTTACTAACACTTAGCAACCGAACCGGTATCTAATACCCTGGTGCTGCTAGGAGTACTAGTAAAGTACACATTCATATAACGTATATCCAATATACTTCTGTCGACCTTGCCTGCCTTCTCATCTACCAATTATCTAGGGTAGTACTACTTCAGTGACCGTTCCTCTCAATACAGAAGCACTTAGTCTCGGGTTTGGGTTCAACCTTGGGATTCTTCGCTAGAGCAGCAAACGACTTGCTGTTTCATGAAGTATCCCTTTTGCCCTTGCCCTTCTTAAACTAGTGGTTTTACTAACCATCAACAATTGATGCTCCTTCTTGATTTCTACTCTCGCGGTGTCAAACATCGCGAATAGCTCAAGGATCATCATAACTATCCTTGATATGTTATAGTTCATCACGAAGCTCTACTAGCTTGGTGGCAGTGACTATGGAGAACTATCACTATCTCATCTGGGAGATTAACTCCCACTCGATTCAAGCGATTGTGGCACTCAGACAATCTGAGCACATGCTCAACGATTGAGCTTTTCTCCCTTAGTTTGCAGGCTTAAGAAACTTGTCAGAGGTCTCATACCTCTTGACGTGGGCACTAGTCTGAAATCCCAATTTCAGTCTTCGGAACATCTCACATGTTCTGCGACGTTTCAAAAAACGTCTTTGGTGCCACAATTCTAAACCGCACTGAACTATCACGTAGTCATCAAAACGTGTATGTCAGATGTTTCGTAACATCTACAGACGACGCTGAGGTTCAGCACACCGAGCGGTGCATTAAGGACATAAGCCTTCTGTGCAGCAATGAGGACAATCCTCAGTTTACGGACCCAGTCTGCATAATTGCTACTACCAACTTTCAACTAAATTTTCTCTAGTAACATATCTTAACCAGTAGAACTAAAGCGCAAGCTATGACATAATTTGCAAATACCTTTTTGACTATGTTCATGATAATGTAGTTCATCTGATTATGAACTCCCACTCAGATAGACATCCCTCTAGTCATCTAAGTGAAACATGATCCGAGTTTAACTAGGCCGTGTCCGATCATCACGTGAGACGGACTAGTCAAGATCGGTGAACATCTCCATGTTGATCGTATCTTCTATACGACTCATGCTCGACCTTTCGGTCCTCCATGTTCCGAGGCCATGTCTGTACATGCTAGGCTCGTCAAGTCAACCTAAGTGTATTGCGTGTGTTCCGAGGCCATGTCTGTACATGCTAGGCTCGTCAACACCCGTTGTATTCGAACGTTAGAATCTATCACACCCGATCATCACGTGGTGCTTCGAAACAACGAACCTTCGCAACGGTGCACAGTTAGGGTGAACACTTTCTTGAAATTATTATAAGGGATCATCTTACTTACTACCGTCGTTCTAAGCAAATAAGATGCAAATACATGATAAACATCACATGCAATCAAATAGTGACATGATATGGCCAATATCATCATGCTCCTTTGATCTCCATCTTCGGGGCACCATGATTATCTTCGTCACCGGCATGACACCATGATCTCCATCATCATGATCTCCATCATTGTGTCTTCATGAAGTCGTCACGCCAATGATTACTTCTACTTCTATGGCTAACGCGTTTAGCAACAAAGTAAAGTAATTTACATGGCGTTATTCAATGACACGCAGATCATGCAAAATAATAAAGACAACTCCTATGGCTCCTGCCGGTTGTCATACTCATCAACATGCAAGTCGTGATTCCTATTACAAGAATATGATCAATCTCATACATCACATATATCATTCATCACATCTTCTGGCCATATCACATCACATAGCACTTGCTGCAAAAACAAGTTAGACGTCCTCTAATTGTTGTTGCAAGTTATTTACGTGGTTTGTAGGTTTCTAGCAAGAACGTTTCTTACCTACGTATGACCACAACGTGATTTGCCAATTTCTATTTACCCTTCATAAGGACCCTTTTCATCGAATCCGTTCCGACTAAAGTAGGAGAGACAGACACCCGCTAGCCACCTTATGCAACTTGTGCATGTCAGTCGGTGGAACCTGTCTCACGTAAGTGTACGTGTAAGGTCGGTCCGGGCCGCTTCATCCTACAATGCCACCGAAACAAGAAAAGACTAGTAGCGGCAAGAATTATTGGCAAACTAAACGCCAACAACTGCTTTGTGTTCTACTCGTGCATAGTAACTACGCATAGACCTGGCTCATGATGCCACTGTTGGGAATCGTAGCATAATTTAAAATTTTCCTACTCTCACCAAGATGCATCTATGGAGTCTACTAGCAACGAGGGGAAAAGAGTGCATCTACATACCCTTGTAGATCGCGAGCGGAAGCGTTCCAATGAACGTGGATGACGGAGTCGTACTCGCCGTGATCCAAATCACCGATGACCGAGTGCCGAACGGACGGCACCTCCGCGTTCAACACACGTACGGTGCAGCGACGTCTCCTCCTTCTTGATGCAGCAAGGGAGAAGGAGAGGTTGATGGAGATCCAGCAGCACGACGGCGTGGTGGTGGATGTAGCGGGTCTCCGGCAGGGCTTCGCCAAGCTTCTGCGAGAGAGAGAGAGGTGTTGCAGGGGAGGAGGGAGGCGCCCAAGGCTGTAGTTTGCTGCCCTCCCTCCCCCCACTATTTATAGGACCCCTGGGGGGGCGCCAGCCCTTGGGAGATCAGATCTCCAAGGGGGGCGGCGGCCAAGTGGGGGGGGGAGGGGTGCCTTGCCCCCCAAGGCAAGGGGGAAGCTCCCCCCTAGGGTTCCCAACCCTAGGCGCATGGGGGAAGGCGCATGGGGGCGCCCCAGCCCACTAAGGGCTGGTTCCCTTCCACTTTCAGCCCACGGGGCCCTCCGGAATAGGTGGCCCCACCCGGTGGACCCCCGGGACCCTTCCGGTGGTCCCGGTACAATACCGGTAACCCCCGAAACTTTCCCGGTGGCCGAAACTTGACTTCCTATATATAATTCTTCACCTCCGGAACCTCTCGTGACGTCCGGGATCTCATCCGGGACTCCGAACAACTTTCGGGTTTCCGCATACATATATCTCTACAACCCTAGCGTCACCGGACCTTAAGTGTGTAGACCCTACGGGTTCGGGAGACATGCAGACATGACCGAGACGCCTCTCCGGTCAATAACCAACAGCGGGATCTGGATACCCATGTTGGCTCCCACATGTTCCACGATGATCTCATCGGATGAACCACCGTGTCGAGGATTCAATCAATCCGTATGCAATTCCCTTTGTCAATCGGTATGTTACTTGCCCGAGATTCGATCGTCGGTATCCCAATACCTTGTTCAATCTCGTTACCGGCAAGTCTCTTTACTCGTACCGCAATGCATGATCCCGTGACTAACGCCTTAGTCACATTGAGCTCATTATGATGATGCATTACCGAGTGGGCCCAGAGATACCTCTCCGTCACACGGAGTGACAAATCCCAGTCTCGATCCGTGCCAACCCAACAGACACTTTCGGAGATACCCGTAGTGCACCTTTATAGTCACCCAGTTACGTTGTGACGTTTGGCACACCCAAAGCACTCCTACGGTATCCGGGAGTTGCACGATCTCATGGTCTAAGGAAAAGATACTTGACATTGGAAAAGCTCTAGCAAACGAAACTACACGATCTTTTATGCTATGCTTAGGATTGGGTCTTGTCCATCACATCATTCTCCTAATGATGTGATCCCGTTATCAATGACATCCAATGTCCATAGTCAGGAAACCATGACTATCTGTTGATCAACGAGCTAGTCAACTAGAGGCTTACTAGGGATAGGTTGTGGTCTATGTATTCACACATGTATTACGATTTCCAAACAATACAATTATAGCATGAATAATAGACAATTACCATGAACAAATAAATATAATAATAACCATTTATTATTGCCTCTAGGGCATATTTCCAACACTTTATAGCCACCCAGTTACGTTGTGACGTTTGGTACACCCAAAGCATTCCTACGGTATCCGGGAGTTGCACAATCTCATGGTCTAAGGAAACGATACTTGACATTAGAAAAAGCTCTTAGCAAATGAACTACACGATCTTGTGCTATGCTTAGGATTAGGTCTTGTCCATCACATCATTCTCCTAATGATGTGATCCCGTTATCAATGACATCCAATGTCCATGGTCAGGAAACCATAACCATCTATTGATCAACTAGCTAGTCAACTAGAGGCTTACTAGGGACATGTTGTGGTCTATGTATTCACACATGTATTACGGTTTCCAGTTAATACAATTATAGCATGAACAATAGACAATTATCATGAACAAGGAAATATAATAATAACCATTTTATTATTGCCTCTAGGGCATATTTCCAACAGTCTCCCACTTGCACTGGAGTCAATAATCTAGTTCACATCACTATGTGATTGTAATGAATCCAACACCTGTGGGGTTTGTTCATATCTCGCTTGTGAGAGAGGTTACTAGTCAACGGGTCTGAACCTTTCAGATCCGTGTGTGCTTTACAAATCTCTATGTCATCTTGTAGATGCAGCTACCACGCGCTACTTGGAGCTATTCCAAATAACTGCTCTACTATACGAATCCGGTTTACTACTGAGAGTCATCCGGATAGTGTCAAAGTTTGCATCGACGCAACCCTTTACGACGAACTCTTTCACCACCTCATAATCAAGAAAATTCCTTAGTCCACTAGTTACTAAGGATAAGTTCGACCGCTATCATGTGATCCATTGCTGGATCACTCTTGTACCCCTTGACTGACTCATGGCAAGGTACACTTCAGGTGCGGTACACAGCATAGCATACTGTAGAGCCTACGTCTAAAGCATAGGGGACGACCTTCATCCTTTCTCTCTCTTCTACCGTGGTCAGGTCTTGAGTCTTACTCAATACTCACACCTTGTAACACAGCCAAGAACTCCTTCTTTGGTGATCTATTTTGAACTCCTTCAAAATCCTATCACGGTATGCATTCATTTGAAAGTACTATTAAGCGTTTTTGATCTATCCTTACAGATCTTGATGCTCAATGTTCAAGTAGCTTAATCCAGGTTTCGCATTGAAAAACACTTTTCAAATAACCCTGTATGTTTTCCAGAAATTCTACATCATTTCTGGTCAACAATATGTCAACAACATATACTCATCAGAAATTCTATAGTGCTCCCACTCACTTCTTTGGAAATACAAGTTTCTCATAAACTTTGTATAAACCCAAAATCTTTGATCATCTCATCAAAGCGCACATTGCAACTCTGAGATGCTTACTCCAATCCTTAGAAGGATTGCTGGAGCTTTGCATACTTGTTAGCATCTTTCAGGATTGACAAAACCTTCTGGTTGTATCACATACAACCTTTCCTCAAGAAAATCATCGAGGAAACAATGTTTTGACATCCTATTTGCAAGATTTCATAAATAATGCAGTAACTGCTAATATAATTCCAACAGACTCTTAGCATCGCTACGAGTGAGAAAGTCTCATCGCAGTCAACTCCTTGAACTTGCCGGAAAACATCTTAACGACAAGTCGAGCTTTCTTAATGGTGACACTTACCATCATTGTCTGTCTTCCTTTTAAAATCCATCTGCACCCAACAGCCTTACGACCATCAAATAGTTCTTCCAAAGTTTATACTTTGTTTTTATATATGGATCCTCTCTCGGATTTTATGGCCTCGAGCCATTTGTCGGAATCTGGGCCCACCATCGCTTCTCCATAGCTCGTAGGTTCATTGTTGTCTAGCAACATGACTTCCAAGACAGGATTACGTACCACTCTGAAGTAGTACGCATCCTTGTCGTCCTACGAGGTTTTGGTATTGACTTGATCCGAAGTTTCATGATCACTATCATAAGCTTCCACTTCAATTGGTGTAGGTGCCACAGGAACAACTTCTTGTGCCCTGCTACACACTAGTTGAAGTGACGGTTCAATAACCTCATCAAGTCTCCACCATCCTCCCACTCAATTCTTTCGAGAGAAACTTTTCCTCGAGAAAGGACCCGTTTCTAGAAACAATCACTTTTGCTTCCAGATCTGAAATAGGAGGTATACCCAACTGTTTTGGGTATTCTATGAAGATGCATTTATCCGCTTTGGGTTCGAGCTTATTAGCCTAATTTTTTTTTCACATAAGCGTTGCAGTCCCAAATTTTTAAGAAACGACAGCTTAGGTTTCTCTAAACCATAGTTCATACGGTGTCGTCTCAACGGAATTGCGTGGTGCCCTATTTAAAGTGAATGCGGTTGTCTCTAATGCCTAACCCATAAACGATAGTGTAATTCGATAAGAGACATGTAGCGACCAGACCTCAAATGGTCTGTGCTGCTGTGCACCAGTGTCATCCCTGGATCAGTAATGCTGACACGCACAGTACAAATGGAGGATTTATAACAGAGTAGCAATCACACACTTATTACATCGAATATCTCCAAAGAGAATAAGTATGATAAACATGGCTTAAGGCCATCTAATAACGATAACAGCGGAAGACTTGGAAGATAAGTGAGTCCATCAACTCCAGCGGCATCACTGAGTATAAGACCACGACCTAAGGCACCTTACTCGTCGTCTGAAAAGTCTGCAACATGAAACGTTGCAGCCCGAAAACGGGTCAGCACATAGAATATGCCGGCAATGTAACACATAGAGAATAATGAACAATAACAATGCTATACTACATGCATATATGGCTGGTGGAAAGCTCTATGGTTACAGTTTTGCGAAAAGCCAATTTTATCCTACTCCAAAGGAATAAATTTTATTTAACTATCATGGTGGTTGTGAAACATTGAGATGGTTGACAGCATCTCAATCCCAATTAAAAGTCATCAATAACCCAACAAAATTAATTAGAAGTAACATAGTGATGAGATTCACATGATAATCCAAGTACTAGATACTCAAGATTGTCCATAACCGGGGACACGGCTAACCATGATTAGTTTATACACTCTGCAGAGGTTTGTGCACTTTTCCCCACAAGACTCGATCTCCTCCGTTGGATTACTCGCACTACATGGTGTTTGAGTAGCGGATGACCGAGACACAGTCTTTCAGAAGTGTTTGCACCTTACGTATGGGTAGACAGTTACACCTACTTTCCCCTACATCTGCTAGTCTACCACTGTAAGAGTTCACACAACTTAGTCAACTATGCTAGAGCCCATAATAGCTTGCGGCTGCACACGGAAGTTTCTAGCATGAATAATCTCATGATCCCTTTGAACCTGGGTAGCGGTCCAAAAGAAAAACAGGCAATCCTGGAATACCCAGGTACCTCAATCCACCCAGATGTGAGTTTTAGTTGCCACCTTAAGTAAACCATTAATTAACAATCTCACATCTGTCATGGAAATCTCTCAAACCCAATCCACGTCTACGAGCATAGCATGGCAATATCATAGCAAACGTAGAAGTAACTCCCAAGCGTTTGATAAGAAAACAGGTAATAGGTACTACCACAACTACTTCCCAATCCCCACAATTTAATTAGATCCTAATCATGCAATTGTTTGAGGAAAACAGATCTAATGCAATAAAACTGGGTATGGAAGGTATATGATCAAAGTGTTACTTGCCTTGCTGATGATCCGCAAAACCTAGCGATTCGAAGTAACAAGCGGCACACTCCGGGTACTCTATCGCAAACAAACAAGCATACAATCAGTACTCATCTAAATCACAGGTAAAACTCGAATGAAAGATCCAACCAGAAAGTTCAACTTAAGAACTCCGGTTTGCAAAAAGAATCAACTCGAAAGAAGCAACGGAAGTCAAACGACGAAAGAAAGAAGCTTCGTTTGCTAATTTGGATCTAGGTCAAATTTTACTGTAGCAAAAACTTGTTTGAGTAGGTTAAACGGAAAGAGAATTTCGAGACGAAACTCTAGGCGCTTGAATCGCCTGATTCCGATAAACGAGCGAGAAGTTAAACAGAAACGAAGATTCGATCAGAAATCGAATCTGAGAAAATAGCGGAAAAATCCGACGAAAAAGAAAAACGGACGAACGGTTAAAAAACGGACGTTCGTTAACAGAGAAAAACCGACGAACGCGTTCATTAAAACGAACGGTTCGGTGAACGCTCGCAAAATAACAAAACCGAAAAAAAAACGATCTAGGTTTTTTTTTAAAAAACGAAAGGTTTTTTTAACAAAAACCGGCAACGACGAACAGGGCAGCGAGGCAGTACCTCGTCGGGGCAGTGCTCCGGCGGGGCTCCGGCGGGGCTCCGGCAGGGGCGGCGAGGGTGCGGCGGGGTGCGGGGCTCGGGGGAGGGCGAGGGGCGGCGAGGGGGCGGCTCCGGCGATGAACGGCGGCGGCGGCGGCGGCTCGGGTTCCGGCGGCGGCGGCGAGGGCAAGTGCGGCGGCGGCGGCGAGCGAGATGAGAGGAGAGAGAGAGGGGGTATATAAAGGGGGGGAGCCGGGGTGGCTTGGGGGAGGGGCAAGTGCGGCGGCGGGGCTTCCCGTGTCCACCATGGACACGGCGGCGGCGGCGTCGTGCTGGGGAAGGAGAGGGCGCGGGGTGGGCCGGCGGCCTGGGCTCGGCCCAGCGGGCGCGCGCGTCTTTTTTTTTAAAACGTTCTGCGGAAAATAATTCACAGAAAAATAAATAAAATTCAGAAAAATATAAAATAAATTTTCCCCATCTTGTTAGAAAATCTAGAATAGGGTGGACATTTTTTTAACACAAAATAAATATTCTGAAAACATGAAATATTTTTAATGCAATAAAAATTGCAAATAAAATCCAAATAAATTCCAATAAATGATTTTAACATTTTTCCTCCAGTATTTCAATTGTTTTGGAGAAGTCATATTTTCTCCTCTCGTTTATTTTTAGAATGAAATATTTTTCCGGAGAGAAAATAATTAAAACCAAAATCCTCGTCTTTTTATTTGATGAAAATCAAATATGAAAATTCGAGAAAATCCCCAACTCTCTCCGAGGGTCCTTGAGTTGCTTAGGATTTATCGAGGATTTGTCAAAATGCAATAAAACATGATATGCAATGATGATCTATGTATAACATACCAAATTGAAAATTTGGGATGTTACAAGACATCATGGTATGCACCATATCCAATAGGGTGCAGTTATGATGTTCGGACACACCATCACACTATGGTGTTCCAGGCGGTATTAGTCATGAAACAATTTCCACAATTTCTTAATTGTGTGCCAAATTCGTAACTCAGATATTCATCTCTATGATCATATCACAGACATTTTATCCTCTTGTCACGACGATCTTCAACTTCACTCTGAAATTACTTGAACCTTTCAATAATTCAGACTTGTGTTTCATCAAGTAAATATACTCAGCACCTACTCAAATCATCTGTGAAGTAAGAACATAACGATATCCACTGCATGCCTCAGCACTCATTGGACTGCACACATCAAAATGTATTACTTCCAACAAGTTGCTTTCTTGTTCCATCTTACTGAAAACGAGGCCTTTCAGTCATCTTGCCCATGTGGTATGATTTGCATGTCTCAAGTGATTCAAAATCAAGTGAGTCCAAACGATCCATCTGTATGGACTTTCTTCATGCATCTATACTAATAGACATGGTTCGCATGTCTCAATCTTTTCAAAAACGAGTGAGTCCAAAGATCCATCAACATGGAGCTTCTTCATGCGTTTTATACCAATATGACTCAAGTGGCAGTGCCACAAGTATGTGGTACTATCATTACTATCTTATATCTTTTGGCATGAACATGTGTATCACTACGATTGAGATTCAATAAACCATTCATTTTAGGTGCAAGACCATTGAAGGTATTATTCAAATAAAAAGAGTAACCATTATTCTCCTTAAATGAATAACCGTATTGCGATAAACACAATCCAATCATGTCTATGCTCAATGCAAACACCAAATAACAATTATTTAGGTTTAACACCAATCTCGATGGTAGAGGGAGCGTGCGATGTTTGATCACATCAACCTTGGAAACACTTCCAACACATATCATCATCTCACCTTTAGCTAGTCTCCGTTTATTCCGTAGCCTTTTATTTTGAGTTACCAACACTTAGCAACCAAACCGGTATCTAATACCCTAGTGCTACTAGGAGTACTAGTAAAGTACACATTAATATAATGCATATCCAATATACTTCTGTCGACCTTGCCTGCCTTCTCATCTACCAAGTATCTAGGGTAGTTCTGCTTCAGTGACTGTTCCCCTCATTACAGAAGCACTTAGTCTCGGGTTTGGGTTCAACCTTGGGTTTCTTCGCTGGAGCAGCAACTGATTTGCCGTTTCATGAAGTATCCCTTCTTGCCCTTGCCCTTCTTGAAACTAGTGGTTTTACTAACCATCAACAATTGATGCTCCTACTTGATTTCTACTTTCGTGGTGTCAAACATCGCAAGTTGCTCAAGGACCATCATGCCTATCCCTGATATGTTATAGTTCATCACGAAGCTCTAATAGCTTGGTGTCAGTGACTATGGAGAACCATCACTATCTCATCTGGAAGATTAACTCCCACTCGATTCAAGCGATTGTAGTACTCAGACAATCTGAGCACATGCTCAAGATTGAGATTTTCTCCCTTAGTTTGCAGGCTTAAGAAACTTGTCAGAGGTCTTATACCTCTTGACGTGGGCACTAGTCTGAAATCCCAATTTCAGTCTTTGGAACATCTCATATGTTCTGCGACGTTTCAAAAACGTCTTGGTGCCTCAATTCTAAACCGTTAGCATTACGCACTGAACTATCACGTAGTCATCGAAACGTGTATGTCAGATGTTCGCAACATCCATAGACGACGCTCGAGGTTCACACACCGAACGGTGCATTAAGGACATAAGCCTTCTGTGCAGCAATGAGGACAATCCTCAGTTTACGGACCCATTCCGCATAATTGCTACTATCAACTTTCAACTAAATTTTCTCTAGGAACATATCTTAAACAGTAGAACTAAAGCGTAAGCTACGACATAATTTGCAAAGACCTTTTGACTATGTTCGTGACAATTAAGTTCATCTAATTATTTAATGAACTCCCACTTAGATAGACATCCCTCTAGTCATCTAAGTGATACATGATCCGAGTCAACTAGGCCGTGTCCGATCATCCCGTGAGACAGACTAGTTATCATCGGTGAACATCTTCATGTTGATCGTATCTACTATACGACTCATGTTCGACCTTTCGGTCTCTTGTGTTCCGAGGCCATGTCTGTACATGCTCGGCTCGTCAAGTCAACCTAAGTGTTTCGCATGTGTAAATCTGGCTTACACCCGTTGTATGCGAACGTTAGAATCTATCACACCCGATCATCACGTGGTGCTTCGAAACAACGAACCTTCGCAACGGTGCACAGTTAGGGGGAACACATCTCTTGAAATTTTAGTGAGGGATCATCTTATTTATGCTACCGTCATTCTAAGCAAATAAGATGTAAACATGACAAACATCACATGCAAATCATAAAGTGACATGATATGGCCAATATCATCTTGCGCCTTTGATCTCCATCTTCGAGGCGCGGCATGATCACCTTCGTCACCGGCATGACACCATGATCTCCGTCATCGTGTCTTCATGAAGTTGTCTCGCCAACTATTACTTCTACTACTATGGCTAACGGTTAGCAATAAAGTAAAGTAATTACATGGCGTTTTTCATTGACACGCAGGTCATACAATAAATTAAGACAACTCCTATGGCTCCTGCCGGTTGTCATACTCATCGACATGCAAGTCGTGATTCCTATTACAAGAACATGATCAATCTCATACATCACATATATATAATTCATCACATCCTTTTGGCCATATCACATCACATAGCATACCCTGCAAAAACAAGTTAGACGTCCTCTAATTGTTGTTGCATGTTTTACGTGGCTGCTATGGGTTTCTAGCAAGAACATTTCTTACCTACGCAAAAGCCACAACGGTGATATGCCAATTGCTATTTACCCTTCATAAGGACCCTCTTCATCGAATCCGATCCGACTAAAGTGGGAGAGACAGACACCCGCTAGACACCTTATGCATCAAGTGCATGTCAGTCGGTGGAACCTGTCTCACGTAAGAGTACGTGTAAGTTCGGTCCGGGCCGCTTCATCCCACAATGCCGCTGAATCAAGATAAGACTAGTAACGGTAAGCAAATTGAACAAATCATCGCCCACAACTACTTTGTGTTCTACCCGTGCATAGAATCTACGCATAGACCTAGCTCATGATGCCACTGTAGGGGAACGTAGCAATAATTCAAAATTTTCCTACGTGTCACCAAGATCAATCTAGGAGATGCTAGCAACGAGAGAGAGGGAGTGCGTCTTCATACCCTTGAAGATCGCTAAGCAGAAGCGTTACAAGAACGCGGTTGATGGAGTCGTACTCGCGGCGATTCAAATCGCGGAAGATCCAATCTAGCGCCGAACGGACGGCGCCTCCGCGTTCAACACACGTAAAGCCCGGGGACGTCTCCTCCTTCTTGATCCAGCAAGGGGAGAGGAGAAGTTGATGGAGAACTCTAGCAGCACGACGGCGTGGTGGCAATGGAGCTCGTGGTTCTCCGGCAGAGCTTCGCTAAGCACTACGGAGGAGGAGGTGTATGAGGAGGGAGGGCTGCGCCAGGGAAGAGGTGCGGCTGCCCTCCCACCCCTCCACTATATATAGGGGCAAGGGGAGAGGGGGAGGCGCCCTAGGGTTTCCCCTAGGGGGCGGCGGCCAAGCAGATTGGATCTCCCTAGGGAAAATCCTAGGGAGACTTGCCCCCCAAGCCAAGAAGGTGGAGGCTTGCCCCCCAAGCCAGGTGGAGGCGCCCCACCTCCCCAAGTAATGTGGGAAAGGGTGTGGGGGGCGCACCACCCCTTAGTGGGCTGGTTTGTCCCTTCCCCTTTGGCCCATGAGGCCCTCCAACACTTGCCGGGGCTCCCGCCTTTCGGTCATGCTGGCCATAGCCTGGTACCCCCGGAACACTTCCGGACTCCAATACCCTTCGTCCAATATATTGATTTTTTTCGCCGGACCATTCCGGAACTCCTCGTGATGTCCGGGATCTCATCCGGGACTCCGAACAACCTTCGGTAACCACATACTATTTCCCATAACAACTCTAGCGTCACCGAACCTTAAGTGTGTAGACCCTATGGGTTCGGGAACCATGCAGACATGACCAAGACACCTCTCCGGCCAATAACCAATAGCGGGATCTGGATACCCATATTGGCTACCACATGTTCCACGATGATCTCATCGGATGAACCACGATGTCGGGGATTCAATCAATCCCGTATACAATTCCCTTTGTCTATCGACATGTTGCTTGCCCGAGATTCGATTCGGTATCCCAATACCTCGTTCAATCTTGTTACCGGCAAGTCTCTTTACTCGTTTCGTAACGCATGATCCCGTGGCTAACTCCTTAGTCACATTGAGCTCATTATGGTGATGCATTACCGAGTGGGCCCAGAGATACCTCTCCGTCATACGGAGTGACAAATCCCAGTCTCGATTCGTGCCAACCCAACAGACACTTTCGGAGATACCTGTAGTGCACCTTTATAGCCACCCAGTTACGTTGTGACTTTTGGTACACCCAAAGCATTCCTACGGTATCCAGGAGTTGCACAATCTCATGGTCTAAGGAAACGATACTTGACATTAAAAAAGCTCTTAGCAAACGAACTACACAATCTTGTGCTATGCTTAGGATTGGGTCTTGTCCATCACATCATTCTCCTAATGATGTGATCCCGTTATCAATGACATCCAATGTCCATGGTCAGGAAACCATAACCATCTATTGATCAATGAGCTAGTCAACTAGAGGCTTACTAGGGACATGTTGTGGTCTATGTACTCACAAATGTATTACGGTTTCCAGCTAATACAATTATAGCATGAACAATAGACAATTATCATGAACAAGGAAATACAATAATAACCATTTTATTATTGCCTCTAGGGCATATTTCCAACAATACCGACGATCGAATCTCGGGCAAGTAACATACCGATGACAAAGGGAACAACATATGTTGTTATGCGGTCTGACCGATAAAGATCTTCATAGAGTATGTGGGAGCCAATATGAGCATCCAGGTTCCGCTATTGTTTATTGACCGGAGACGTGTCTCGGTCATGTCTACATAGTTCTCGAACCCGTAGGGTCCGCACGCTTAAAGTTTGATGACGATTATATTATGAGTTTATGTGTTTTGATGTACCGAAGATAGTTCGGAGTCCCGGATGTGATCACGGACATGACGAGGAGTCTTGAAATGGTCGAGACATAAATATTGATATATTGGAAGCCTATATTTGGATATCGGAAGTGTTCCGGGTGAAATCGGGATTTTACCGGAGTACCTGGGGTTACCGGAACCCCCCGGGGGTTTAATGGGCCTACATGGGCCTTAGTGGAGAAGAGGAGGGGCGGCCAGGGCAGGCCGCGCCCCCCCTCCCCCTCTAGTCCGAATTGGACAAGGAGGGGGGGGGCGGCGCCCCCCTTTCCTTCCTCTCTCCCTCCTCCTTCCCCCTTCTCCTACTCCAACAAGGAAAGGAGGGAGTCCTACTCCCGGTGGGAGTAGGACTCCTCCTGGCGCACCTCCTCCTGGCCGGCCGCCTCTCCCTCCCTTGCTCCTTTATATACGGGGGAAGGGGGCACCCCATAGACACAACAATTGATCTCTTGATCTCTTAGCCGTGTGCGGTGCCCCCTCCACCATAATCCACCTCGATAATATCGTAGTGGTGCTTAGGCGAAGCCCTGCGTCGGTAGAACATCATGATCGTCACCACGCCGTCGTGCTGACGGAACTCTCCCTCAAAGCTCGGCTGGATCGGAGTTCGAGGGACGTCATCGAGCTGAACGTGTGCTGAACTCGGAGGTGCCGTGTGTTCGGTACTTGATCGGTCGGATCGTGAAGACGTACGACTACATCAACCGCGTTGTGCTAACGCTTCCGCTTTCGGTCTACGAGGGTACGTGGACAACACTCTCCCCTCTCGTTGCTATGCATCACCATGATCTTGCGTGTGCGTAGGAAAATTTTGAAATTACTACGTTCCCAACAATCTTCCCGTGAGTCCCTAATCTTGATCGTACACATTTGCGTGTATGATTAGTGTACGATTGAATCGGGAGTGTCACAGATGTACCCAAGCAACTCGGGAAGTAAGTCATGCATGCATGCCATTTTCCTCTCTTTCATTTTTTTATAGTTGGGTAGTGCTGCTTCCAAACCATCTAGTTGCACAAAGTATTCATACAGTTGCACACAGATTAATGGGTAGTTGCACATTTTTTGGCACCAACCAAACCATCTACTTGCACAAAGTATTCATACAGTTGCACACAGATCAATGGGTAGTTGCAAATTTTTTGGCACCAACCAAATCATATAGTTGCACAAAGTATTCATACAGTTGCACATAGATCAATGGGTAGTTCCACATTTTTAGGGGGACAAAGTTGCATGGTCAAGAACACGGTCTTGCAAAAGCAAGGCTGTTAGTTTTCTTTTTACGATTATGGCCCCAACTCACGTCGAATAACATTTTTTCTTTTTTTTCTTGCACAGCAATGAATGTGGTGTGTTCATGTTGTTCAATACTAGCATTTGGAATGGGAGACAATTGCCAAACTACGAACCAAAAGAGTGCCTAAGCATGAGGAGGATAATGACCTACAAGATGGTTGACTCTACTCTCAACAAAGCCCCATGTAAGGACATTGTACGGTACAATGAGTAAGTTTTGTTTTTGCTCCTTCTTTTATCCGCTACCATCGGTCTGGACGATAGTTGCACAATGGTACTCATTCAGTTGCACACCTAACACAAGTTCAGTTGCACAATTTCATCTGGGGTTTTTTTGCCCCAGGTTGCACATTCTGTTTCTTGAACTGTTGTTTGGTGGTGTTATTTTTAACCCTAAGAATGATACAATTTTATTCCTTTTCCTTTTTTTATTTTTTACATGGCATAGTACTTGGAGATGTTACGCTTGCACATACAGGGAAGATACTTGCACATTGATACTAATTAACTTGCACAACCCTTTTCGGTTCTGGTAAACCATCAAACAATCAATCACTAAAGGACAACACACATAGTAAAAAGAAATTGTTTTTACTATGTTGCATGCGTAAATGTGTACATTTGCCAACAGAGGCATAAATAGGTAAATAGGTAGCCTCACACATAGCAAAGTGATAGTATATAGGACTTTTTTAACATGAAATACAAATGGGCCAGATGCTAAGTTTAAACAACATAAAGAAGAAGTTTCCAAAGCAGTTTTTGTTGCTAGATCTTCATAGTTCCATCCATGTCCTAACAGTGCAAAGCCAGAACTTTTTTTTTGATTCTTCCCCCATTTTATCTATTGCTTATATGTCACCAAGTTGTCACGCCAACTTCGTAGGGCAGCTAGCAGCATTGTGCTTATCTGAGTTGCAGTAGCTGCACCTGTTTTTCCTTTTCGGGTGCAGTTCAAGAGCTGAATGATAGTGTCTACTCCTTGCCCTCCCTTTTGTAGTTGACTTTGGCAGATCCCTAGGAGTTGCAACCTCATCGTCGTTGCTCGTAAGCGACATCCGCTCAGTGCAGTTAGTATGTCCCTGTGTTGCGTTACCCATAGGAAGAGGTGCCGAAGCATTACTCACACGTGGCCCACCATGACCCATCGGGAGGCTGTTCAGCACGACCCATGGGAGGAGGCACTAGAGCATGAGCAGCACGACCCATGGGAGGACATGGTGGACCACGACCAGCACGTCCCATGGGAGGAGGTGGTCCACCACGGCCCATGGGAGTAGGCGGTGGAGCACGTCCAGTAGGGGTAGTTGCTGGAGTAGGCCCTGTAGATGTAGGCGGCACGGGAGGATCCTGGTTGTTATCACCAGCGGACGGACCTGCCTCTCTTGCAGCCTTTTTTTTTCCTTCTAAACTTGTTCAGCTGCACAATCTCTGTCGGCGTTGCATGCATGTGTTTATCAACAATGCCTTTTGCTGCATCAGAACCACAAGCAAAATTTGCTAGTTTTTGGAAGTCTGAGGTCATGTTAGCATGCCTAATTTCCTTTAGAGAGGCAGGAGGCATTACATCAGGTTGCTGGCTAGTGGCACTTGGCACACTTGGGACAGCAATTGGCGTCCAACGCGTCAACATGTACTACTCCGGGATGACATCAAGCCCAATATGTGTGAACACTTTCAGTATGTGGCAACAAAGGATGCCATCCCTCTCCATTTTGGTACACTCACATGAAAATTGTCCCTCGGGTATTTTTGCCAACACCAAGTAGTTCCTGGAACCATACTTCACAACCCATTCCATATTTGGTTTCAGCTCAAACGTTTCCACACAAATTTGGAATGCATTGTAGCGTCCAATCATCGAAAACTCATCACGGAACTTGCAGTAAAGATCTCTAGTATATGTCTTGTATGCCTGCTTCTCTATTGGGAATTGTGACCACATGTCAAGATCCAGATGTTCTGTCCTGTAGTCATTGCACCCTTCCTTGACGAGGATGTGTGTCTGTATTTTGTGGTACTGCTTCACAAAGTTCAAAATTGACTTGTGAGGGTTGACATACCGCTTCAAGACTGCATTGAACCCCTCACTTCGTTGTGTAGACTGCAAGAACGAGAAAAATCTATGCTTGAAGTAACATGGCACCCAAGTGTTCCTATATTCATATAGCTTCTCAAAATGGGTGTGTGTAATTGCCTCATATTTCATCATCAACACAGCCCAATTCTGTTCAAACTCATCTGGTGTGAAACTGAAATCAACGCAAAGGTTGAAATCTTCAGACAATCCCGGGTTCCGGCCTAGCAACCATCCAACTTTCTCTTGAGCTTTTTTCATGATGTGCCACCGACAATATCGGTGCACACTTGTGGGAAATATGTTCTTTATGGACTCTTTCATTGCCACATCCTGATCAGTAGTTATGTTATCCGGTGCCCTTTCATTCATAGCCTCTAGGAAAGCTCCAAAAACCCAATCAAAGCTAGTCTCCATTTCTTGCCTCACAAACGTGCAGCCCAACATGAAAGACTGCCCATGAAGGTTGATTCCAATGAACGGAGCAAAAGGCATGTTGTACATATTGGTCATGTAGGCTGTGTCAAAGGAGACACATCATGATATGCCTCTGTATAAGCTTTCCGCGCAAAGCCATCCACCCAAAAAATGTTTTCTACCCTTCCTTCGAGATCTTATTTTATTTTATAGAAAAAGTCTGGATCATCTTTTTGCAACTCTTTAAAATGTTCAATTGTCTCAATAATGTCCCCCTCTTTCGTTGAGTCTTTGGAGAAGCCAGCACATAAGTTTGTTATTTCTTTAGGTCCATATGGTACATTTAGCTCCGAGCCATAAAACTCTGACATGATAGTCATCATACGGCCTGCAGGGAAGAAAGTTGATGTTAGATAGTTGCACACTTTACAAACAACAATTGCAGACTAAAGAACAATAGTTGCACAACTGTTGACATGTGGTTGCCATAGAACTTATTTTTCATTGTTTCTCCCCTTTATTGCATGATGCAAAACAATTTAGAAATTTTTGTCTAGCATCAGTTGCAGAGATATGAACACTAGTCGCAGGAAACTAGGTTCAATTGCATCGATAAGGAACACTAGTTTGCAGAACAAATACATATGGAGTTGCCATCAAAACTATGACCATTTTGTAAATCTATACATTATTCAATCAGCAAGTAGTTCCAACTTGTTTGTATTGTTTTGTGGTAGTGCTTTTTTCATAAATACTCAATCCTGGTTGCACAACACAGTGTATGTAACTGCACAACCCCCTGCTGCTAGTTGCACACTTGACATATTAGAATTAAACAACAATGTAGTGTGAAGTTTGGAGTTTTTGGGAGGTGAACGAGAACACACCTGAAGTGAGGTTGCAGTTGTAGAGTATCTCTAAGAACTTCTTTTCCTCCGGCGGTATACCCATGTGAGATCGCAAGTATTTGGAGAGCGAAGGCTTGGGGACCAAAGGATGATTATGATCACGGACAAAGTGGGTTACTTCCCACCGCCCATCCTTCAATTTAACCAGCATTTTTTCCTTACATTGTGTTTGCTTTATCCTTTCTCTCTTGCGCTTCTTCTTATTCTTCTTTTTTCCACTATCCTCTCCATTGAATATTGGCACTTCTTCCATTTCTTCTTCTTCACCAAAGGTTTGGGGTCTGGTATAGGATCTAGCACAGGTGGCAATTCAGCTCCTGCATCATCCTATTTTGGCTTCCTAAACTTGTTACATGTAACTTGCTGTTTCTCCAATATGTTGGTATAAGAATTCCTCCTTGAAGTGTTCATCTTAATAGAGAAACCGATTTTTAGGGCATAATCATTGTAGTGATCCTTAGCACCCTGCAGAGTGTCAAATCTCATCCCAACAAATGGCTCCATTGGCTGAGAACCAGCCTCATCTTCATCCATAGCATTTCGATCAACACCAATTGGCCCTGCCCTTAGTTCTGTTTCAGTAGGTCCTGCAACTGTGGTGTTTGTTTCCTCGAGTGTATGGCTTTCTGATTGCATGTTGACATCTCATCAAGCCATGATCTTGATGAGGCTGTGTGAGACCCCTGAATGCACAAACTCGACATCATCATTTGGCAACTCATTGAGATTGGGAGGCAACACATTGAGGTCTATCATCCTTGAAAGTTGCTTCAACCTGCATTTTGTTTCAACAAAGAAGTCATTAGCAAGCTGTATTGGGGCATAGTTGCTAGCAATTTGAAGGCATGAATTTAACACCGTTACAATCATTTTCATTGCTTCGAAAACTGCAAGTAGTCAGTTTTTACATAGCTTTTTTTCTCCAGATACAACTTTTTTCATAGTAGTTGCACAAAGGTGTCATAGAATTGCACAATTTTTTCATACCAATTGGCACAAATTGTGAGCATTTCCAGTCACACAAACACAATTTTTGACAATTTTTTATGATATAAGCTAGATAAAAATGTAGCATGCCAGTTGCACACAAGTACTTTAAAAGTTGGAACAAGAGTCATTCTACTAAGACAATATAAGAATATTCAGGCAGTAGTTACATTTTTAGTGACCATCTTTTTTTGTTTTTTTGTATCTACAATGTGCAGTTCTAAGAAGAAAGGGAGGGCATGATTTTCTTCAGATGAATGCAAGTGGTTTAGTAAAAGAACTTAGTATGTTTTTCTCCAGATACAGTTTTTTTGATAGTAGTTGCACAAAGGCAACACAACATTTGCACAAAAGTGTCATAGAATTGCACAAATTTTTCATACCAGTTGGTCAAATTGTGAGCATTTCTAGTCACACAAACACATTTTTTTGACATTTTTTAATGAGACAAACTGGATAAAAATGTAGCATACCAGTTGCACACAAGTAGTATCAAAGTTGGAACAAGCATCATAGTAGTTGGACAATATAAGAACATGTTTCAGGTAGTAGCTACATTTTTATTGACCATTTTTGTATCTACAATGTGCAGGTCTGACATGAAAGGGAGGACATGATTTACTGCAGATCAATGCAAGTGAACATATCAAGCAAGGTCTGCTACAGCAACTTCAAAGATAGAAGCAAAATCAGATTTGAACTATATTTGTCTATAGCTATTTTAGTTAGATTTGCACAGCTAGAACAACGGTTTGATGGGTGTGTTTTTTAGATTTGTGATGGCAGCGTGTGAAAGCTATTTCCTAAGACCTATATTTGCAGATTGTTTTTTATCAGAACATATCGTATATTGCTCGTCATTGTATATTGGTTGTTTTCTTCCATATCTTTTCAAGTTCATGCCAAGGTTGCACAGTTTTGTGCCTTTTTTATTTTTTCCAGTTGCACAATTTGTGGGGTATAGTTGGATGCTACAACTGGGTTAGTTGCACAAAATAGTTTCAGAGTTGCATAATCTACTGAGTTGGCACACATCACTCCTTCAGTTGCCTATTTTATTTGGCTTAGTTGCAGGAAAGTAACCTACTGGTTGCACAGTTTTTTCCTAAGATCTATATTTGCACAATTTTTTCAGTTGCACAGTTTGTGCTTATAGTTGGATGCTACAACTGGGTTAATTGCACAAAATAGCGTTAGAGCTGCATAATCTGCTGAGTTAGCACACAGTACTCCTTCAGTTGGCTACTTCATTTGACTTAGTTGCACGAAAAGGAAACTACTGGGTGCACAGTTTTTCTGCAAACACATTATGCAGGATTTCATTTGATTTTTGACAATCAAATACATGAGCAATACATGAGTAAAAGATGCGTGCAAGGAAATCATTACAAGGACAAATAGACAAGAGAGAATCAGGAAGAAGATGGGCAAGTCTTCTCACCTGTGGATCTCCAGGTAGGTTCTTTTTCCGCCCTCCTCCTTTTGATCTGCTTTTCTCTTGGTCTTCTTTTCTGATTTCTAAGCCCTCTTCTCTTCTCTTCTCTTATTTCTCCCTGGGAGCCGCCATGGTCGTTCTTCTCTCCTGGCGATGAAGGAGGATTTTGCCCCCTGGCAGATCCTTCTTTCGTGGGGAAGAAGAAGATGGCCTAGGGGTAGTTGGTCTCGCGCGGTTTGGTGAGGAGGGTGGGGTTCGGAGGCAGGTGCACGTGATCCCGCGGCCAGCTGTCCTCGCGGGGTTGTTTTCTCGAGCTTACCTATTCGTGCGGCGGGTCCTGGTGGTTTTCGTGCGCGCGGGTTGGGTCTGAGGCGGTTTTCGCGCGGGCGGGTGGGTGGGTTTCCTTTTTTGCTTCGGGGGGACCAGGCGGTTTCCTTTTTTCGTGGGCGCTGGCTAGCGATCCCAGGGCGGCCGGCCGCCCGCTAGACGCGCCCTAGATTTAGAGCTCCTCAATCCGACAATCCAGAGGGTTTGTATACAAAATATCCCAAGGATGCATGGGGTCCTCCAAAACTCCTGGAGAATTCTTATCACAGTCCAAAGAGTGATGTGAGCTTGCGCGTACCTTTTATTTTGGAACACACGTCCTACACTTGCGAACACGTATACACACACACACTCATACACACTAGCAAGTAATATCTATTCTCGACTGAACTTGCTCGTTTGAAGACTGAAGAAGCTAATCACTGCATAGCAGAGTAGAAGAAAAAAACCTTGGCATTGACGGACGGAACGTGTGTGGTTTGTTGGCAGTCGTTTATCACAAGTTTTTTTTGTTTTGTTTTTGCAAATACGATCAGACGAGGCATGTTCGCATGATTAAGCTAGCAAGGTGGATCATCATCCCATCCCACACATTAGTTACTACCGAATTTCGAAAACTATTCCTAGCCGGCAGGCAAGTGGGAACCTCATTACACTCCCTTGCATCTCTTACAATCACTCGCGTGCTTACTCTTTCTTACATAATTATTACTTCCTCATTGAATGGAAAAAGAAAAACACTCCTATGCTTCGTCTTCCTTCATTAACCTCGATAAAGCTGCATCAACGTTGATTCTTTAGCCATGCTGGCTTGGTTAATTTGCTGCCACCGCAAGGGGCTACCGACTATCGGCGACGAAGCCGTAAGCTGAAGGAAGCGATCGAACGGTCGAATCGAAGTGAGATGTCAGGAGGGTATTGTAATGCATGTCAGTTCGTGGGCCTCGATGCGTGGAAACTTGTTGGGAGTAGATCCGACATTCTGACAGGTCAATTTGCTTCGGAACAACGTCAATTAGATCTGACAAATCCCCGGCCTCGGCCTCGGGACGAGAACGTACCGTATAGTCGTCTGCCGCGGCCAGAGCCGCCATGCATGGCGCGCCCCCCGTACTCGTACGTGCAGCGCGTATGCCGCCCGCTGATCCGGGGCCTCCGGTCCGCGCGCCGCGCGCCTCCGTTCGACCGAGGCGAGCCTTCCACTCCTCCGACCCGACTGACACCGTTCTGCCGCCGCATGCATCCACGCCCGCGCAGGCCGGCCGGCCGGCCTCGAACCCGCCGGCCGACGAGTGTGCTGTACGTAGCTTTCGCAGGTCGCTACTCCAACCGTCAGTGCGGGAATCGTATAAGAAATCGCAGGCGCGGATCGACACGATCGACCGGTATGCGCGTGCATCTCCTGCACGCTTCTTCTTCTTCCTGGCATTTTCACATTCTACCTTCAATATGAGTCCGCATTTGGCGTTCAGACTTGCACAGCTCGGAGGAGTGTTCGTGTGCAGTGTATCACGTACGTAACATATGCCCAAAAAAAAGATTGTCATGTCGATATGTTTGCGGGTGTACGCGTCTCGGTGTTCCATTTGACCAGTCGCTGCTACTCCTATCCTAGCTAGCTACAGTAGCTAGCTTGCTGGTCAAAGAGAAACATATCACTGTCAGGTTCAGTGGGAGAGTGGATTGATTAAGCTGATCCTCCAAACCGATGCCTGCGGCGGAAACGTCGGTGGCGGTTTTCCTTCCCCCTTTTGAGGCGCGTACAGTACGGAACGTACCTAGCCCCGAGACAGGCGAGCAGGCAGGCCATATCGGTCTGATCTTTGCGCGAGGGTGCGTGATGGATTCTAAAGTTTAGGGTTCGTTTTATCTTTCGTCTACAAGTTTAAGGTTTGTTTTAGATTTTTTTTCTTCTCCGTGCCCGGCCGGGCGGGAAGTGACCGGGCTTATCTAGCGCAAGGCATAGCTAATCCATCTCCTTGTATGCCCGCGGACAGTGACCGGCAATCCTTGCCCGCGCCCATAGCCGTGTAGTACCTCATATATGATCCCTAAATTCATATGATTCATGCAATATGAAACAAACTACGTAGATCATCAACGAAATTCTGGAATATAGAACAAACGCGCATAAAATATCATAGTTAATCCGGACCAAAATACATACATTGTTAAAACATCACTAGATATGCAAACGGAGACGGAGTGATGGCTAACCAATATTTCCAAACATCACTAGATATGCAAATGCAGCCATCACGTGCGCATATTTCCAAACAACCAATATTCAAGTCGGTTTCAAGGTCCCTACGTGATCAAAAGAAAAAACAGAAAATGAACAAGTAGAGCCCTCTATGTGAATGCCTCGCACTGAGAGGAAAATAAAAAAAAACCACAACTAACTCTTAGTAAATTCTTAGGCGTTGTACAATGCAAGGTGCTTAGGAGAGATGCTCAGAGAAATAAACTGATTTTTCAGAAAGACCGGTGCCTATTTGCATATTGTAGACGCTTAATTAACCACCCCTCATATAGAGATAAGCATTGATGCTTAGGAAAAGCTTCGTTTATTTTGCTAAGCACCCCCCTAAACACCTTGCATTGTACAAGGCCTTAGCGTTTCAATTATTTCTGACGGGAAATCAAGGTCCATGCAAAACTGCAACTATCAAGGAATTCCTAAAGTTTTGGGTGGAATTCAGAATTCAGTTAACGACGAGATTTAGTATCCTTTTTTGCATTTTCATAACTCGTGAAATGCCGAGTAGGCACGAATTCCGAAAAGGGTTTTTCATGAGATGGTAAATGAAAACGATTAGTCCCACACGAGGTTTGGGAATAAGTGATTGTCTGATAATGAGCAAGGAATATACGTCTTTCTGCTAAAGAGGATGACTGGTTCCGAAGGGACCGTTTCGTTTTTGTAGGATGGTCTGGCCTATTGCTCTTTCCTTGTGCTTATTTCAAGTCGGTATCTTGTTTTTATTTACTTACTGATAAATCAGTGACATGTACAGATTTATTTTCAGAAATCAGAAGGTAGCTAGGCATGTACAGAGCTGGTGATGGACATACATGAATCTTTGGCTGGAGAAGATGAGCCTGGTAGTAATATATATATATACATGGAGATGGAGTGATGGCTACTGGTTATGGTTTGAAGGGAGTCTTCCCTTGGTCATGGAGATGGCCCGGCAAGGTACTGCAGCCACTCTTCAGGCAGGCCGTGCCTCCTCCTGATCGTCCTGAACGCGGATTTCGTCAAGGGCACCGCGATGATGTCGAATTCCTTAGGCCCCTGCGGCGCAATTCAGCAAGAATCACTCCTCTTACACGGGACAGTTCACAAATATTGCAGAATTGGTCAAGCAGAGCAAGCAATGTCACAGACCTTGGGGATCTTGCGTAGCTTCATGTTTGCTTGCAGTAGCGTCTTGTTACCCTTCCTGGAGTTGCATCTAGAGCATGCAGTTACCTAGCAATTCAGAGGTGTCAAATAACTTTATAAGACTCTTTATTTTCCGTCAAGTCTTGGTTTTGGCCAACGGCTGTTCTTCTTGATTTGAGGGAGGGTAAGAAGATAGTAGAAGTAGTGAGAATTCATACCAGGTTCTCCCATTCCCATTTGCCGCCACGCGAGGCCGGGATGACATGATCAATTGTGAGGTCATCTTCAGAAGAGCAATACCTGCAGTGCAGTGCAGACAGTGCGGCCAATTAACTCCTGATTATCCATCTATAGAAATGCACTATCCCCAGCATATTACTCTGGACTTTGTTTTGTTTGCTTCGGACACCTTTCTTTTCCCCGGTCCTAACAGCTTTTATCACCCTCAAGTCCACCATGTATATATAGTGTTACATTGTCAGTCATGTATCACATCTCAGAGATACATTGCCGAGAAAACAATAGTGATCTGATTAAGATCTAGTTATATGAAAGGAAATTTTGGCTTTAGCAACAGTGCAACGCTACTACTTCCCTAAGAAAACAGGGGAATGCTTACTGGCAACTGAACCCATCCCTGAAGAGTATGTTCTTCCGGCTAAGGCAGTGCTTGACCCTTCTCCTCTTCACAACTTGCAGCAGCTGTGGAACCTGACGAAGAAGACGATACATAGCAGTGAAAACAGTTCAACTCCATCAGGAATCGGGGGAAATTTCAATTCAATTTCCGGCGTCGGAAAACAGGGTCTAAGTGACTGACAAATCGATGGATCACCCCACATACCCTGAGAACCGCGGGGATGTAGAAGGACCCACTGGGAGAGGAGACCGTCTGATCGTAGTACTCCAGAACATCGGCCTGCATGGCTAAAACGATCACTGCATTAGCAGTTTGTTTCACAAAATGTAAGTTTGACCATCAGTGGAATGATGATGGTGATGAGGAACTGCTGGCTGCATTGCAGCAGAGAGGCTAACCTTCTCCATGAATTCCAGGCAGATCGCGCGCTTCCAGCAGACGACATTGACAGGCCTGCGCGAAGTTTCAGAACGGTTTCAAGATGCCAATCAAAAAGCAGAAGCTACGCTATAATCAACCTCGCTTGCTCACGCTAATCACCATTCTTAGCTGAAATTTACTTGGTCGTAAGCATGGTAATTAGTAAAGAGTGTGCCTTTACCTGTAGGAGAGATCAAGAACGAGCCCCCTGAACCCGGACAGATCGTCGTCGCCAAACTCCTCGTCGTCCTCCTCCCCGTCGATGATCAGCACGGCCTCCGCCTCCTCCGCCTCCTCGGCGCGCTCGTCCTCTTCCTTGGTCGCGCCGCGTCCGCCGGACCGGTTGTTCCTCCCGCGCGCCCGCGCCGGCCACGCCGGCGCCACGAGCCTGCGGGAGCCGTCGCTCCAGCCCAGCCCGGCCAGCGCGCCGGGCAGCCCGCTCCTGGGCGACCGCCGGCCGAGCGGGCCCCGCAGGTCGCGGCGGAACGGGAGCGGGGACGCCACCTTGGCCGCCATCGATCGATCAGTGCGCTGCTCACTGCGCGTGCGATCACGGCAAGTTTTGCGCGATTTTTCTTGAGCCCTCGTTGTCTTGTAGCTTGGGAGGTTGGGGACGCTGCTTTGGAGCGCTGAGAGCCACTGGTTGGTTACCGTAGAAAGCATGGACGAAATATCTCCCTCCATTTTCATTTTATTTGACCTGTAATTTCTTGCCTATTTCATTTCTGAAGGTGAAACGGGAGTTTTTATTTTATGGTAAGCAGGGATATGATCAGGAAAAATTGACTGTAGAGTCAACTTGTTGACCTTTTCTGTTGACGGGAAATTACGAAGTGAAACAAGGGCACAGATTTTTGGCTCCCGGGTGCTACTGAGAAAATAAAAAAAATCTGGAAATTAAGGATATCAAATTTGGGTGCCCAATTTACTTCCGTGCAAATTTCCGTGAAAAAAATGACTCCATGGGTGTTAGAATCATTACCGTGTAATCTAGATTATTGACTCTAGTGCAAGTGGGAGACTGAAGGAAATATGCCTAGAAGCAATAATAAAGTTATTATTTATTTCCTTATATCATGATAAATATTTATTATTCATGCTAGGATTTTATTAATCGGAAACATAATACATGTGTGAATACATAGACAAACAAAGTGTCACTAGTATGCCTCTACTTGACTAGCTCGTTGATCAAAGATGGTTATGTTTCCTAACCATAGACAAATAGTTGTCATTTGATTGACGGGATCACATCATTAGAAGAATGATGTGATTGACTTGACCCATTCCGTTAGCTTAGCACTTGATCGTTTAGTATGTTGCTATTGCTTTCTTCATGACTTATACATGTTCCTATGACTATGAGATTATGCAACTCCCGTTTACCGGAGGAACACTTTGTGTGCTATCAAACGTCACAACGTAACTGGGTGATTATAAAGGTGCTCTACAGGTGTCTCCGAAGGTACTTGTTGGGTTCGCGTATTTCGAGATTAGGATTTGTCACTCCGATTGTCGGAGAGGTATCTCCGGGCCCACTCGGTAATGCACATCACTATAAGCCTTGCAAGCATTGTAACTAATGAGTTAGTTGCAGGATGATGTATTATGAAACGAGTAAAGAGACTTGCCGGTAACGAGATTGAACTAGGTATTGAGATGCCGACGATAGAATCTCGGGCAAGCAACATACCGATGACAAAGGGACCAACATATGTTGTTATGCGGTTTGACCGATAAAGATCTTCGTAGAATGTGTGGGAGCCAATATAAGCATCCAGGTTCTGCTATTGTTATTGATCGGAGACGTGTCTCGATCATGTCTACATAGTTCTCGAACCCGTAGGGTCCGCACTTAAAGTTCGATGACGGTTATATTATGAGTTTGTGTGTTTTGATGTACCAAAGGTAGTTCGGGGTCCCGGATATGATCACGGACATGACGAGGAGTCTCGAAATGGTCGAGACATAAAGATCGATATATTGGACGACTATATTTGGACACCGGAATGGTTCCGAGTGAGATTGGGATAATACCGGAGCATCGAGAGGTTATCGGAACCCCCCGGGAGGTATATGGGCCTTAATGGGCTTTAGTGGAAAGGAGGGGAAAGGAGCAAGGGAGGGGGCACGCCGCCCCTTGCCCCAATCCGAACTGGGAAAGGGAAGGGGGCGGCGGCCCCCCTTCTCCTTCCTTCTCTCCACCTCCTCCTTCCCCCTTCTCCTAGTTGGAATAGGAAAGGGGGGCAAAACCTACTTGGAGTAGGATTGCCCCCCCTTGGGCGCGCCTCCTCCCCTTGGCCGACCCCCTCCTCCTCCCCCCGTTTATATACGGAGGGGGGCACCCCATAGACACAACAATTGATCCCTTGGATCTCTTAGCCGTGTGCGGTGGCCCCCCTCCACCATAATCCACCTCGATAATATCGTAGCGGTGCTTAGGCGAAGCCCTGCGTCGGTAGAACATCATCATCGTCACCACGCCGTCGTGCTGACGGAACTCTTCCTCAAAGCTCGGCAGGATCGGAGTTCGAGGGACGTCATCGAGTTGAACGTGTGCTGAACTCGGAGGTGTCGTGCGTTCGGTACTTGATTGGTCGGATCGTGAAGACGTACGACTACATCAACCACGTTGTGATAACGCTTTCGCTTTCGGTCTACGAGGGTACGTGGACACACTCTCCCATCTCGTTGCTATGCATCACCATGATCCTGTGTGTGCATAGAAAAACTGTTGAAATTACTACGTTCCCCAACAGTGGCATCCGAGCCAGGTTTTATGCGTAGATGCTATATGCACGAGTAGAACACAAGTGAGTTGTGATCGATACAAGTCATACTGCTTACCAGCATGTCATATTTTGGTTCGGCGGTATTGTTGGATGAAGCGACCCGGACCGACATTACGCGTACGCTTACGCGAGACTGGTTCTACCGACGTGCTTTGCACATAGGTGGCTGGCGGGTGTCAGTTTCTCCAACTTTAGTTGAACCAAGTGTGGCTACGCCCGGTCCTTGAGAAAGTTAAAACAACACTAACTTGACGAACTATCGTTGTGGTTCTGATGCGTAGGTAAGAACGGTTCTTGCTAAGCCCGTAGCAGCCATGTAAAACTTGCAACAACAAAGTAGAGGACGTCTAACTTGTTTTTGCAGGGCATGTTGTGATGTGATATGGTCAAGGCATGATGCTAAATTTTATTGTATGAGATGATCATGTTTTGTAACCGAGTTATCGGCAACTGGCAGGAGTCATATGGTTGTCGCTTTATTGTATGCAATGCAATCACCCTGTAATGCTTTACTTTATCACTAAGCGGTAGCGATAGTCGTAGAAGCATAAGTTGGCGAGACGACAACGATGCTACGATGGAGATCAAGGTGTCGCGCCGGTGACGATGGTGATCATGACGGTGCTTCGGAGATGGAGATCACAAGCACAAGATGATTATGGCCATATCATATCACTTATATTGATTGCATGTGATGTTTATCTTTTATGCATCTTATCTTGCTTTGATTGACGGTAGCATTATAAGATGATCTCTCACTAAATTTCAAGAAAAAAGTGTTCTCTCTGAGTATGCACCGTTGCGAAAGTTCTTCATGCTGAGACACCACGTGATGATCGGGTGTGATAGGCTCTACATTCATATACAACGGGTGCAAAACAGTTGCACACGCGGAATACTCAGGTTAAACTTGACGAGCCTAGCATATGCATATATGGCCTCGGAACACTGAGACCGAAAGGTCGAGCGTGAATCATATACTAGATATGATCAACATAGTGATGTTCACCATTGAAACTACTCCATCTCACGTGATGATCGGACATGGTTTAGTTGATTTGGATAATGTGATCACTTAGATGATTAGAGGGATGTCTATCTAAGTGGGAGTTCTTAAGTAATATGATTAATTGAACTTAAATTTATCATGAACTTAGTACCTGATAGTATTTTGCATGTCTATGTTTGTTGTAGATAGATGGCTCGTGCTGTTGTTCCGTTGAATTTTAATGCGTTCCTTGAGAAAGCAAAGTTGAAAGATGATGGTAGCAATTACACAGACTGGGTCCGTAACTTGAGGATTATCCTCATTGCTGCACAGAAGAATTGCGTCCTGGAAGCACCGCTAGGTGCCAAACCTGCTGCAGGAGCAACACCAGATGTTATGAACGTCTGGCAGAGCAAAGCTGATGACTACTCGATAGTTCAGTGTGCCATGCTTTACGGCTTAGAACCGGGACTTCAACGACGTTTTGAACGTCATGGAGCATATGAGATGTTCCAGGAGTTGAAGTTAATATTTCAAGCAAATGCCCGGATTGAGAGATATGAAGTCTCCAACAAGTTCTACAGTTGCAAGATGGAGGAGAATAGTTCTGTCAGTGAGCATATACTCAGAATGTCTGGGTATAACAATCACTTGATTCAACTGGGAGTTAATCTTCCGGATGATAGCGTCATTGACAGAATTCTTCAATCACTGCCACCAAGCTACAAGAGCTTCGTGATAAACTATAACATGCAAGGGATGGATAAGACGATTCCTGAGTTCTTCGCAATGCTAAAGGCTGCGGAGGTAGAAATCAAGAAGGAGCATCAAGTGTTGATGGTCAATAAGACCACCAGTTTCAAGAAAAAGGGCAAAGGGAAGAAGAAGGGGAACTTCAAGAAGAACATCAAACAAGTTGCTGCTCAAGAGAAGAAACCCAAGACTGGACCTAAGCCTGAGTGCTTCTGCTGCAAGCAGACTGGTCACTGGAAGCGGAACTGCCCCAAGTATTTGGCAGATAAGAAGGACGGCAAGGTGAATAAAGGTATATGTGATATACATATTATTGATGTGTACCTTACTAATGCTCGCAGTAGCACCTGGGTATTTGATACTGGTTCTGTTGCTAATATTTGCAACTCGAAACAGGGACTACAGATTAAGCGAAGATTAGCTAAGGACGAGGTGACGATGCACGTGCGAAATGGTTCCAAAGTCGATGTGATCGCGGTCGGCACGCTACCTCTACATCTACCTTCGGGATTAGTTTTAGACCTAAATAATTGTTATTTGGTGCCAGCGTTAAGCATGAACATTATATCTGGATCTTGTTTGATGCGAGACGGTTATTCATTTAAATCAGAGAATAATGGTTGTTCTATTTATATGAGTAATATCTTTTATGGTCATGCACCCTTGAGGAGTGGTCTATTTATATTAAATCTCGATAGTAGTGATACACATATTCATAATATTGAGGCCAAAAGATGCAGAGTTGATAATGATAGTGCAACTTATTTGTGGCACTGCCGTTTAGGTCATATCGGTGTAAAGCGTATGAAGAAACTCCATACTGATGGACTTTTGGAACCACTTGATTATGAATCACTTGGTACTTGCGAACCGTGCCTCATGGGCAAGATGACTAAAACGCCGTTCTCCGGAACTATGGAGCGAGCAACAGATTTGTTGGAAATCATACATACAGATGTATGTGGTCCAATGAATGTTGAGGCTCGCGGCGGGTATCGTAATTTTCTCACCTTCACAGATGATTTAAGCAGATATGGGTATATCTACTTAATGAAACATAAGTCTGAAATATTTGAAAAGTTCAAAGAATTTCAGAGTGAAGTGGAAAATCATCGTAACAAGAAAATAAATTTTCTACGATCTGATCGTGGAGGAGAATATTTGAGTTACGAGTTTGGTCTTCATTTGAAACAATGCGGAATAGTTTCGCAACTCACGCCACCCGAAACACCACAGCGTAATGGTGTGTCCGAACGTCGTAATCGTACTTTACTAGATATGGTGCGGTCTATGATGTCTCTTACTGATTTACCGCTATCGTTTTGGGGTTATGCTTTAGAGACGGCTGCCTTCATGTTAAATAGGGCACCATCAAAATCCATTGAGACGACGCCTTATGAACTATGGTTTGACAAGAAACCAAAGTTGTCGTTTCTTAAAGTTTGGGGCTGCGATGCTTATGTGAAAAAGCTTCAACCTGATAAGCTCGAACCCAAATCGGAGAAATGTGTCTTCATAGGATACCCAAAGGAAACTGATGGGTACACCTTCTATCACAGATCTGAAGGCAAGACTTTTGTTGCTCAATTTGGATCCTTTCTAGAGGAGTTTCTCTCGAAAGAAGTGAGTGGGAGGAAAGTAGAACTTGATGAGGTAACAGTACCTGCTCCCTTATTGGAAAATAGTTCATCACAGAAACCGGTTCCTGTGACGTCTACACCAATTAGTGAGGAAGTTAATGATGATGATCATGAAACTTCCGATCAAGTTGTTACTGAACCTCGTAGGTCAACCAGAGTAAGATCCGCACCAGAGTGGTACGGTAATCTTGTTCTGGAGGTTATGTTACTAGACCATGACGAACCTACGAACTATGAAGAAGCGATGGTGAGCCCAGATTCCGCAAAATGGTTGAAGCCATGAAATCCGAGATGGGATCCATGTATGAGAACAAAGTATGGACTTTGGTGGACTTGCCTGATGATCGTCAAGCCATCAAGAATAAATGGATCTTCAAGAAGAAGACTGACGCTGACGGTAGTGTTACTGTCTATAAAGCTCGACTTGTTGCAAAAGGTTTTCGACAAGTTCAAGGGATTGACTACGATGATCTTCTCACCCGTAGCAATGCTTAAGTCTGTCCGAATCATGTTAGCAATTGCCGCATTTTATGATTATGAAATTTGGCAAATGGATGTCAAAACTGCATTCCTGAATGGATTTCTGGAAGAAGAGTTATATATGATGCAACCGGAAGGTTTTGTCGATCCAAAGGGAGCTAACAAAGTGTGCAAGCTCCAGCGATCCATTTATGGACTGGTGCAAGCCTCTCGGAGTTGGAATAAACGTTTTGATATTGTGATCAAAGCATATGGTTTTATACAGACTTTTGGAGAAGCCTGTATTTACAAGAAAGTGAGTGGGAGCTCTGTAGCATTTCTAATATTATATGTGGATGACATATTATTGATTGGAAATGATATAGAATTTCTGGATAGCATAAAAGGATATTTGAATAAGAGTTTTTCAATGAAGGACCTCGGTGAAGCTGCTTACATATTGGGCATCAAGATCTATAGAGATAGATCAAGACGCTTAATTGGACTTTCATAAAGCACATACCTTGACAAAGTTTTGAAGAAGTTCAAAATGGATCAAGCAAAGAAAGGGTTCTTGCCTGTGTTACAAGGTGTGAAGTTGAGTAAGACTCAATGCCCGACCACTGCAGACGATAGAGAGAAAATGAAAGATGTTCCCTATGCTTCAGCCATAGGCTCTATCATGTATGCAATGTTGTGTACCAGACCTGATGTGTGCCTTGCTATTAGTTTAGCAGGGAGGTACCAAAGTAATCCAGGAGTGGATCACTGGACAGTGGTCAAGAACATCCTGAAATACCTGAAAAGGACTAAGGATATGTTTCTAGTTTATGGAGGTGACAAAGAGCTCATCGTAAATGGTTACGTTGATGCAAGCTTTGACACTGATCCAGACGATTCTAAATCGCAAATCGGATACGTGTTTATATTAAACGGTGGAGCTGTCAGTTGGTGCAGTTCTAAACAAAGCGTTGTGGCGGGATCTACGTGTGAAGCGGAGTACATTGCTGCTTCGGAAGCAGCAAATGAAGGAGTCTGGATGAAGGAGTTCATATCCGATCTAGGTGTCATACCTAGTGCATCGGGTCCAATGAAAATCTTCTGTGAAAATACTGGTGCAATTGCCTTGGCAAAGGTATCCAGATTTCACAAGAGGACCAAGCACATCAAGAGACGCTTCAATTCCATCCGAGACCAAGTCTAAGTGGGAGACATAGAGATTTGCAAAATACATACGGATTTGAATGTTGCAGACCCGTTGACCAAGCCTCTTCCACGAGCAAAACATGATCAGCACCAAGACTCCATGGGTGTTAGAATCATTACTGTGTAATCTAGATTATTGACTCTAGTGCAAGTGGGAGACTGAAGGAAATATTCCCTAGAGGCAATAATAAAGCTATTATTTATTTCCTTATATCATGATAAATGTTTATTATTCATGCTAGAATTGTATTAACCGGAAACATAATACATGTGTGAATACATAGACAAACAGAGTGTCACTAGTATGCCTCTACTTGACTAGCTCGTTAATCCAAGATGGTTATGTTTCCTGACCATAGACAAAGAGTTGTCATTTGATTAACGGGGTCACATCATTAGGAGAATGTGTGATTGACTTGACCCATTCCGTTAGCTTAGCACTTGATCGTTTAATATGTTGCTATTGCTTTCTTCATGACTTATACATGTCCCTATGACTATGAGATTATGCAACTCCCGTTTACCGGAGGAACACTTTGTGTGCTACCAAACGTCGCAACGTAACTGGGTGATTCTAAAGGTGCTCTACAGGTGTCTCCGAAGGTACTTGTTGGGTTGGTGTATTTCGAGATTAGGATTTGTCACTCCGATTGTCGGAGAGGTATCTTTGGGCCCACTCGGTAATGCACATCACTATAAGCCTTGCAAGCATTGTAACTAATGAGTTAGTTGCAGGATGATGTATTACGGAACGAGTAAAGAGACTTGCCGGTAACGAGATTGAACTAGGTATTGAGATACCGACGATCGAATCTCGGGCAAGTAACATACCGATGACAAAGGGACCAACGTATGTTGTTATGCGGTTTGACCGATAAAGATCTTCGTAGAATGTGTGGGAGCCAATATGAGCATCCAGGTTCCGCTATTGGTTATTGACCGGAGTCGTGTCTCGGTCATGTCTACATAGTTCTCGAACCCGTAAGGTCCGCATGCTTAAAGTTCGATGACGGTTATATTATGAGTTTATGTGTTTTGATGTACCGAAGGTAGTTCGGGGTCCCGGATATGATCACAGACATGACGAGGAGTCTCGAAATGGTCGAGACATAAAGATCGATATATTGGACGACTATATTTGGAAACCGGAATGGTTCCGAGTGAGATTGGGATAATACCAGAGCACCGAGAGGTTATCGGAACCCCCCCCCCCCCGGAGGTATATGGGCCTTAATGGGCTTTAGTGGAAAGGAGCAAGGGAGGGGGCGCCCCCCCTTGCCCCAATCCGAATTGGGAAAGGGAAGGGGGCGGCGGCCCCCCTTCTCCTTCCTTCTCTCCACCTCCTCCTTCCCCCTTCTCCTAGTTGGAATAGGAAAGGGGGGAAAAACCTACTTGGAGTAGGATTGCCCCCCCTTGGGCGCGCCTCCTCCGACCCCCACCTCCCCCCTTTATATACGGAGGAGGGGGGCACCCCATAGACACAACAATTGATCCCTTGGATCTCTTAGCCGTGTGCGGTGCCCCCCTCCACCATAATCCACCTCGATAATATCGTAGCGGTGCTTAGGCGAAGCCCTGCGTCGGTAGGACATCATCATCGTCACCACGCCGTCGTGCTGACGGAACTCTCCCTCAAAGCTCGGCTGGATCGGAGTTCGAGGGACGTCATCGAGTTGAACGTGTGCTGAACTCGGAGGTGCCGTGCGTTCGGTACTTGATCGGTCGGATCGTGAAGACGTACGACTACATCAACCGCGTTGTGCTAACGCTTCCGCTTTCGGTCTACGAGGGTACGTGGACACACTCTCCCCTCTTGTTGCTATGCATCACCATGATCCTGTGTGTGCGTAGAAAAACTGTTGAAATTACTATGTTCCCCAATAGTGCTCTTGTGCATTTTCCGCGAAACAAGCATTATAGATACTTACCTGGCGACCATTCGCTTGTTGGCAAGGTTTTTCATGGCAATTTTAGTTGTAGGGAGGTGACAATTTCTTCAGACTAGCATGGCAATTTCCTCTAAGAGAAGGTTTTTTTTTCCTTAAAACTGTCATGGGAGGTGACATTTCTTCGGACTTGCATGACAATGCCTACCTAGAGAAGACATTTTTTACAGAACTGTCATGGTTTGATCTTGACCAAACGACTGTGAGGGCGTTCGCTGGGGGTTCCTCCCCAGCAAACGTTTGCCAGATTCTTTTGGCCAACTAGAGCCGGCTGATCCCCCTCACAACATTGGTTAGCTTTATCTATGTCTCCCATAATCTGACCAATGGTAGAAGAAGAGGAGGAAATAGTTCACTTGTTGAGCACGTGGACTCCCTATTGGTAGATTCACGGATATCAATTGATCTGAGTTCTATACATGAAGATAGTTCTGTTTAATTCAATTTTAGTTCACAGAAAGAAAAAAAGTGCTCAAGATCCATGCCGCATGCACATATCTGAAATTCATATTTTTAGAGCATGGCTACTATTTTTCCTCAAAGAGAACAAAATGTGTCATTCCTTAATGAAAATCTGCATGCATACAAAAGGCATGAACATGTGTAATATCAATTATTTAGAGTGTTGTGTTCAGAATAAAATAAAATTATTCAAGTTTTTTAATATTAAAATCGTATTTAAACGATTTATATTGCTTGCAAAAAAAATCATAGGCTCACATGCCTTTAGATTAAGGATATGCTATGCAACAGTAAGCTATAAGCGATAGTTAGGAGAACAGTGCTATCCCTAGTTCACCAGGGTTCAAGATCTAAACTTGACATTGGTGCTTGCATTTTTCTGGATTTATTTCAGGCATCTTTACGATGTGTGTTCAGTGGGAGGAGACGTTCCAGTCGACTACAAAGACGTGTGTGTCGACTTCGTCAATCTCAAGATGATGTGCCGGCTCAGTCTCTCGGAGGTGTTCATAGAGATAGAGTGTGATGTGTGTGTGTTTATAGAGTGAGTGTATGTGCGTATGTATAAGCGTCTGTGTTTGTAATATGTTAGAAAATCAATACACATATAAAATTGGCTCCTATGATCATACAAATAATAGCCATGGTTCAATCAAAAAGACTAATGGAGGGCGCGCTCCATGGAGCCCGTATTCAATTCATTACATATACATTGTAAAAAGACAATATTATGCACACTCATATACACATATACTACCTACTTGCAAATTTTTATAATAATATATTTTCATATGTGGCATACCAAAAAAATACAAATATGTATATCAAAATGGCCGGTTTATTTTTGTTGTTGGGCTGAGATTTTGCTTTTTTTTTTGCGTAGCTTACAAATGACCATAGTTTTGAACGGAATTTTACAGACCCGTAATGAATATGTACAAGTTTCGGAGTTGTTTTAAACTTTTAAATACATTCTAAAATTTTCAGGGAAAAAGGGCTCCATGCAGCCCGTCTGCTGAAACTTTGCACTCTGGTTCAGCCAACTACTCCATCTGTAAAGTAATATAAGACGTTTTAGATTTAGTCATCTAAAACGTCATATATTACTTTACAGAGGGAGCATTTCTCAAAGTTAATTGCCAATATAGATCGCCGAGTTGGCGAGTCTGATTTTCTTGCGAAAAGCAAAATTGACAACCCTTGAGGGACGACAATTTCGCCGCCGGTGCGATCATTGCGAGTCCCGTGGAAAATCCATATCTGATTTTAGAACATTCAAGAGGCAATCTTTGCTTTGGATCCTGCACAAAATTATTTGCAAATTGTCATTGCTTTCTGCCCCCCACTTGTAAACTGCTGGGTTAATTAAGCTGTGATCGACTGCCATGGATGCAGAAAGGCTCCATCTTTCCCCTGCTTTCAGCAAGGATTGTCCCTCCCGAGCACGCATGTTTTGTGCCTCCACCTCCAAGCCACCAAGAGAAAGAAAACAAAAGCAAATGCCCGGTTTTGCTAGCTAGGCAGCCTGGCCGGTGGCTCATCTCCCCCAAGTGTCACATAAAGTATTTGGGCCTTGTCCCCTCCCTCATCTACAACCTCCCTTGGATTAGTTGGATTGTTCTGCCCAAAAAGTCTCCCCCTTCACCACTCCTCCTCCTCCAGAAGAGAGAGAAAGTGAAGTGAGATGAGAGAGAGTGAAGAGAGAGAAGAGAGAGGAGAGAGGGGGAAGAGAGAGAGAGAGAGAGAGAGGAAAATGAGGAGGGGAAGGGGCTTGGAGTAGTGTTGAGGGCAGGCTCTATATTCTTCTTGGGATTGGGTCCTTAACCTCTCATGCACCAACCACATCTCTCCTCCCCACCCCCGCTGGTATAAATAAACCCTCAGGCTCCCCTCTTCTTCCTCCACCCCCCACACTCACCCATGCCCCCAAGCCTAGGTAGAAGAACCACCTGCTAGTATCTCCTTGCAGCTCTCCCGTAACCCCACACTGTGTCTGTATGGCTCTGAAGCCTAGCAGGAAGAAACAAGTGAAGAACCCTAGCCTCCTCCCCTTTGTCTCTAGCATCCCTAGTCAGTTTTGGATGCTAAATTTCCTTGTGAGATGTGTGTGGCCCTCTTTGCTGTCTTCCACAGCTTTCTTGAACTGCATCTGCAATTGGTGGATGCTAGCTTCTGCTCGCAAGATCTGCAGTTCAATAAAGCTGTGGGAAATTGCAGAGAGAGACCAATTGGACAGCTTCATTGGCGGATCATTCACCAGCTTCTTCAGGTTTGTAGATGCACGGTGGTTCTTTTAAGATAATTCCACATCATGATGGAGAAAGTAGGTATATACAGCCAGGATTGTTGAAAAGGGTATTTTGATTTGACAGCGAGATGCATGTGTTTGTTAGTCATGGCTACCTGCCTGTGATCTATGTGCCACTAGATTCAGTTTCCTGTGGTTAAGTTTCTTAATTACTAGTGTGTCTTGTTCGTGCCCGTAAACTGCCGTTTCTTGCTAATTTTGCTCCATTTCTCCATGTCGCCTTTTTAATTGTGATCTCCTCCGGAAAGTTTGGCATCATCAATTCCCTTTGCAGATGCTTCAGATTTTTTTTTGAAGGCCTCCTTACTTTACTGTGAATAATAATATTAAGGTGTCATCAGTTCCTTTTGGAGGATCCTGTTAATTTCCTTTTCTTCTTGCCGATGACATGACACTTGTGTTGATGCATCATGATGTGGAACTTCTAATCAGCCTGAAGCTGATGAATAATCCACCTTCTCCATCATGATCTGGAGTTTAGCCAAGTTATTTGAAATCATGCGCTTATACTTGTGGTGATGCATAAAACTTCTAATCAGCCTCCTTAGAAAAATAAATCCTTATCTTCACACACACGTCTCAAAATTAACCGCCAATTGTTGATGCATAAGCTTGTAACCACAAATTGTTAGAATTAACAGTTTACTGATCTTTTCCACTATTTTCTGAATTTACCTCAGTAAGTACACATTTTGTCAAGCAATTTAAAAGGGAAAAAATGGAGAGAAGGAAAGAAAGAAAGCGGCTTTCTGAAACCAAAAAACTGTTGGCCGCCGTGCATGCATGTTGGGCCGGTGAAACTTGAATAAAGGGGGCTTGCAATGAGTAGTTCTTTTGCCCGGGTGAAAGGAAAAAGGTGCTGCAAAACAGCATGAAACCTCAAATCACAGCAGCGCTTTTCTTTTCTTTTCTTTTCTCTCGAGAAACAATCACAGCAGCATTGCAGCAGTACGCTTGTTCTCCCCGTCCTCCGCTGCTGCTGTCCGCACTGCACCGCAAGAGAAGAGAGAGGCCAATCATACTGCTGCTGCTCTACCCAGTGGGCAAGCAAGCAAGGCCAGGCCAGTACTGATACTGACACTGACGGATGGGACCTGCATTCCTGGTGGAAGTTCCATGGCGAGCTAGGTCAAGGAGGCTTCCTTAAATGGCCATGCCCTGCATCCCCTTCCCATTGATTCTTCTTTTCACTGCCCCCCCTCCCTGTGGATGTGGTTGTGTGAGTGAGTGTTCATGCATGCTGTGGCTGTGGCTGTGGCTGTGGTGGCGTGTGGCTTTGTGTGTGGTGCTGGGCGACGCCACTGGCTGACAGACACGGCCTCTGAATCTTGCCGCCCCTCAACAGTCCTCCTCCAGTCCAGGGCCAGGGCCGGGCCGGCCATGAGGAGATCCGATGCCGCTGGGGAGATCTTTCACTGTGGATGGCGCAGGGCAAAAAAGGCTAGTGGCTACATACACATATTCACTCACTTATTCAGTCAGCAGAGAATGGCCAATTATTCAGGGTTTGTGCTGAGCCGCTGCATTTGCTTTGGCTCAATTATTGCAGTAATGTAATATGGGAAAAAATGCAGGCACAGTGGGGCACTGTGTTTGCATGAGGGCCACTGAGGTGCATCAATGGATACAGGTTAGCATTTGGTGCCTTGTGGTGATTAGTTGCCACTTTGGCCTCGGCATTGCTCTAAGAAACAGAAGCCTGAACATGGCATGCGTGCTTCCTTGCGGTGTTAAGGACCCCAGCACAGCTGCAGGGAGCACTGCACTGATCAGCACAGCTTGTCCTCACAAGCACATAGAATTATTTTCTCTATATCCCATAAATGTAAGTAAGGTTATAGAGGTGCTAAAATTGGGAGGGCGAAGAAGAAAGAGGTGTATGTATAAACACAGCAAGGTGTAAATACATACATAATTCAGGCTCATCATACATAATTGGGTTGAGATGGATGTGACAAATGATGAGCTTCTCTTCCTGGCCTAAACTGTGCAGACACAAAGCATCCGCCCCAGGCCCAGCTGATTAATTAACCCACCGCACGCCACATCCCATCACACGCCACTGTGCACACACACATACACATCTATCTAATCCCGGAATTCTTTTACTGAAATTAAAGAACTACCACTGCTCTGAAGAAAGAAGTTTCTACAGAGGTCTTGCGGACCAAAATTACCTCGTCATGGAAATATTCTCTGTCTGTCTTGCATCAGCCATCTCCTTCTGCCTTCGAATCCCTGCAAATGTCTCTCCGCAGGACCATCGATCACTGTCAAACTCAAGCAAGCATGCACATGTAATCTTTTACTGAACCTCCGGCGTACGTACGCACGCACGGCACATTCCTCCCTCCCTTCCTTCCTCCACAGGGAAACCGGCTGAAGTCACGGCCTGTCTTCTTCCCCGACGCAGCAGCCCGCCACTGCCACTGCCGGAGGTTCTTTGCCGTGGAAACCGACGTCGAGGAAACCACCGGGCTGACAGCGACGAGATGGATCCGTCCGTCCGGCGGTACAAAACCGAAAGGCGAAGGCGGGCGGAACTAACCTCTGACCCGACGAAGGGGCTGGCTGAACCTGACGCGCGCGCGCGCGTGCGTGCAAAAGCTGTTGGCTGATGAGAGGGAAAGCGGGAGGCTGTCAGAGGGAGGGACGGGGCAGGGCGTGCACGGGCGGGCGGGGAGGGAGGAGGACCCCAGCTTTCCGGGCTGCTCCTTGTACCGGCCTGCTCATCGCTGCTGTTTGTTTCTGGCGCTTGGATGGACGCCATTGATTTCCGGGCTTCGCAGGATCGCAGTGGACGGCTGACGGAGAGGATGCGTGGATCGATCGTGCGCTCGCGGAGCAGCACATCTCGACGGATCGGCGGGAACAAAAATTTCATCTCACTTTTTTTTAACCTGCGGCAAAAGATTTGCCTCATTACAATGGTCTCCAATTTTTTTGCACTCGCGGCGATCCAAAGGTGAGCTTTTCCTTTGATGGCGTTGAGCAAGATCGGTGGCGGAGTGCTCTTGTGACATTCCTCTTGTTTCATATGGACCAACTAATGAGCATTGCGAGGGATGGCATGGCCTTTCGATTGGCAGTGTGAATGTCGGAACGGTTTATCCACCAATCCTTCACGGATCTCTCAAGGTGCCAAGTGGAGGTGTCGATGCTCTCGAGGTGTAGCCATTCGTTTGCTAAGTTCCGAAGACAGGTGGTGAAGCGACACAATAGGTGTGCTCCGGATTCTTGTTCCGGCTTACAAAGAGGATAAACACCACAATTTGGCCATCCTCGCTTTGCCAATCTATCGGGGATTCAAATCTTATCTTGAGTGGCCGACCAAGTAAAGAACTTGACTTTCGGGGGCGCCCAAGCCTTTCAAACAGAGTTCTCCCTGTGAGAGTAGAAAGTTCTTCTGAAGGATTGTGCCACATAGGCGGAGGCCGCAAAGCATTGCCCATTGCTTGTGTGCTTCGGCATGATATCGTCCTCGGCATGCTCATCAAGGTGGAAGTCATGAATGGATGTCCATAAGGCCACAAATTGGTGGATGTGCTCCAAAGTAAAGTTGGCCGATATCTTGTCCTTGGAGACCCAAGCATCCTCGAAGAGAGCCTCCTTTATCTTCCAATTCTTTCTATTAGAAGCTTCGGGTATGAGAGGGGCAATCTTTTAGGCTTCCGGCCAGTGATCCAAGGTGCATCCCAAAAAGGCGCCTTGGCAACCTTCCCGATGGTGATTGAGGTGGAGGCATAGAAGAGGTTAAGGTCTTGCTTGTCACAAGGGTTATCCATGCCGACCCATAGATTTGATGACTCCTTCCACTCATACCACAACCATAATTTTCACCTCACTTGAGTTTGCTTAACTACCATGTTGTTATTACTAGCTAATTGCTCACGCGTTGCAACTGGGGCACACATACTCCAATGATTCAACACTAATCGTTTCCCGTATATACTTTAAACCCTCCATATTCTAGATTTTGGTAAGATTTGATTTGAGTATGGGTAGGGAAATACAATAAAAGTTTTGATTTAGGTGAGGTTATGGTAAGATTTGAATTTGATTTGGGTATAGGTAGGGAAAGACAAGGAAATTTTTGATCCAGTTGATGTTTTCATGAGATTTGCTTCGATTTGATTGAGTTAATGTAGGACATAGTTTTGACAAAATCTGATTGAGTTAATGTAGGACATGATTTTTAGTAGGACAAGAAAAGAAAAAAAATACCGGTTTCGTTTAGATTATTCCAAACCAGGGGCACGGAGAGAAAAAAACAAGTAGAGGGATGTGGAAAAAACAACCAGGAGGGTCGAACGAACCGATCGGTTTTTAGCAAGAGGGGAGAAAAACTAGTGTGGAGGAGGTGGTGGGAGGTGAGGCGAACCTAGCAACTCCTCTTTTACAATAGATATTTTATATAGTAATCTCAATTAAAACCACGATAATAATTTCAAAACGAAGGGAGTAGTGTAAAACGAAACAAAGGCAAGTCAAACAAATACTCTCTTCGTCCCAAAATAAGTGACTCAACTTTGTACTAACTTATTTTGGGACGGAGGGAGTAACAAAAATAGACAAATTCTTTACTTTGAGGGGAGAAATATATAAAACCTAGTTGAGCAAATGAGATTACTCCAATCCACCGTAGTGTGAAACGGAGCCATCCCATTTCATACAGCCACAACTCGAAGGAGCTGCTGCAGGCTGCTATCCTTCTGTAAAGCTTGGAGGCTAGCCGGGGGTTCTGGGCCCGGGAGGCTCCAGGTAACTCCGAAGGATCCCGTAAATTTTTCCGGCTTTACGAGAGCTGTTGAAGGCTATTTTTGCATCAACTTTTCATAAACAATAGTTTATTTAGGGATACAGTAGCTGGGGTTGTTCTAACCTTGATTCATTGGATAACACTGCAAGGCTCTGGGCATCAGTGTAAAACCTAGCTCCCCTGTCCAAACTAAATTAAGAAAATATTAATAAGAGCAACAAAATAGTACTGTTAACAAACCTTCTTAGTCTTGATTATGATCATTTTACTTTTTACCGTACTCCATCTGTTTCATATTTTCACATATTAGTTTTGTTGTAGTTCAAAATTAGTGAAGTTTGACTAGGTTTAAAGAAACAACATTCACAATACCAAAAATATCATTAGATACGTTGTGGAACATTTTTTCATATTCCTGCAAAAAACATAATTTCATACTGTATTTATTGGTACTTTAGATGTTGATATTTTTTTTCTAGAAATTGGCTCTCATAAAGTTCGAATTAATACGAAATTAATATACTCCCTCCATTCCTAAATGTACGACGTTTTGATAGTTCAGTTTGAACTACCAAAACATCATATATTTAGAAAAGGAGGGAGTAGTATGAAAAGGAGGGAGTATCATTTATGGCCTCACACCTTCAGCAACGCAAACCCAACATTTTTTTTATTGCCTAACATAGGTATAGCCTATAGCGGCACAACGCTTTGGAAGGAATAGTCACTGGAGCACAGGAAACGATCAAAAGAGCCTACAATTCATGAAGAACTGCGTACATATGCATGTGCTCTGCACATAACACCTGAAACCGAAGCTAATGCACTGCAATCGCGTTGCCCAGCATCACGAGCCGATTATCACCACCTCGCTATTAAATCAGCATTACAGGGTTCCACTCACTGGTTTTCTGCATGCCCACTGAAAACAAAGAGAAAACAAGATGGAAATACATATCACTTCTTGGGGTACTCGGTGTGATCAGGCCCTATGTCGCGCGATCCAGTGTTCACATACGGTCCTCGGAAAGTAGCCTGCGGTGGCAGAGGCTTCGTTGAATCAATAATAGGCCTGTTCTTTGATTTCCTGGGGGTAAGAAATGGATAAAGGTTACAGAAAGAAATGCCAGCCAATGCACACGACATGTCTATCTACGTTTCTCAACCAGTGTTAGAAAGATGAGAAACAAACTCACTTACACAAAGTAGAAGGGAAATGCTAGGCCAGTACCAGCAAAGATCACCAACCCAGTGACAACTAAGGCGTTGCGTGCCTTGGACATGTGATTGTTTTAGAAACTGCCAAGATAAAAACAAGAGAAATTAATTCAGGATAGGTAATGCCACAAAACCTCTGTTTTTCTTTGAACGTGATATAGAAAAGTATTGGCACATTAGGCCGTTAGAAGGTAACTTAGCAACAAGCATCTCACCAGATTTTCCCCATTTCCGTTAAGTAAATGATAATAAGGAAAAGCTGATTTTAAATTTCGCTTTTACGCCTTGAATCAAACTTAAACTGAATCCTGCTACCAGACTCTGAAACCCAGAAAGCAACAAGAGAAAGAATTCAAATATTGAACCTGCTACTCTTTCTCTTAATGAAATCAGTAGAGGGCCTGCCTGCCTTTGTCCCAAAAATGGAGTAAACAAACTAGTTGAAAAAAAGTTATGTTATCACCATACAGATCAGTATGGTTACATGCTAGCATCCTAGGATACTCCATAACAGTAGTAACTAATAACAGATCGGCAGAAGGACAGTAGCAAGTATTAGCAAGCAGGGTGCTAAATTGCCAGCTTCATCACTATACATCCAGACCCCAGATCGCATAGATGAATAATTAACAGAGATCGAACCCTGCAAGTCTGCAACGAACTACAAAGACCGCACCGACGTCAACATGAAAGCTTCACCATCGCTCGAAACAAAGTCTTGTAACTGTAAGAAGTAAAGTAACTTGCTTAGTCTGAAGAAACGTTTCTTCAGACACCAGGTTCCTGAACTTCCATAGGGAAGAAAATTGGATCTCAACAATTCTAACTGAACTTTTTTTTTCTTTTTCAAGAAACCCAAAGGAGCACAGGCCCCGAATTTCGTTTTCATGAGTGGAACTGATCACACAACATTCTAACTGAACTATGCAATCTCTGAATCCCACATCTGCAGTGACCTCCTCCAACCGGTGCCTAGAGCAGGGGCCCGGCGGCGGCGCCGTTGTGGCGGCCGGCGCTGCAGCAAGCAAAGGCGATCTGTATACGGCGCTTCCCCTCTTTCCCCCACCTGCTGCTGTAGCTCTCTATCCCCTTCCCCCGGCCTAGGAAACCCTAGCTAGCGGTCGGCGGCAGAGGTGTACGTCTCGGGCGAATGAACAGAGAGGAGGGTGGGGAATCGCTGGAGGGAGCTCACCTTGACTGGGCGAAGGTGGAGGCTGCAGGCCGCGCCTCCTTCGAGGTCGATCGATGGCCGCGGCGGCGCCGAGACAGAGAGGGAGAGAGAGCAGCGAGGCCGAGCGCCGAGCGGGGCGTCGTGGAGACACCGATTCGATTAGAGAGAGTTTTTTTTTTCGGGACAATTGCATTTTTACCCCTAGTTGGTTCCTACCCACGGATTTTGCCCTTACTTTTTCGAGCTTGCTCAGTTTTGCCCTTACTTTTTCCGTCATGATCCCTCGAATGCCCTTTGACCATTTGACCAAAACTTTAAAAATTCATAACTAATTCATATGAACTCAGAAAAATGAAAATAAGATATAAAAATGTTCAGATAAACATTACCTTTACGTGCATATCATTTGCATTCAGGACAAAAGCACCCTTTAAACTACCCGAGGTAATTAATGTTATTAACATTATTAAAAGTAAAAAGGTATAAACAATATTTTTTTCATGAATAAAAATTACATGCAAATGTAGGTGATGTTTTCTGAACGTCCAGATATCTTATTTGCATTTTTCTGAGTTCGTATCATCTTGTTAAGAATGTTCTAACGACTTTGACCATTATTTGGAAACTTCATAACAAGTTGATACGAACTCAGAAAAATGCAAATAAGATATATGGATGTTCAGAAAACATCACCTACATTTGCATGTAATTTTTATTCATGAAAAAAATATTGTTTATACCTTTTTATTTTTAATAATGTTAATAACATTAATTACCTCGGGTAGTTTAAAGGGTGCTTTTGTCCTGAATGCAAATGATATGCACATAAAGGTAATGTTTATCTGAACATTTTGATATCTTATTTGCATTCTTCTGAGTTCATATGAATTAGTTATGAATTTTCAAAGTTTTGGTCAAACGGTCTAAGGGCATTCGAGGGACCTCGACGGAAAAAGTAAGGGCAAAACGGAGCAAGCTCGAAAAGTAAGGGCAAAACCCGTGGGTAGGAACCATCTAGGGGTAAAAATGCAATTGTCCCTTTTTTTTTTGTTAGAGACCCTCAAGGCCTCAAAGAGATCTTATCACTAGATATTACTCCCTCCGTTTTGAAATATTTGAACTTCTGGAGTTTGTGGTCAAAACATTTTTAAGTTTGATCATAGTATGAAAATAATACATTATGGTGAGTGTAACGAGGCTAATTTGTTGTTTTAGATATTAGTACTCTTTTAGAGGCTTGGTCAAACTTAAGAAATGTTTAACTTAGGACAAACCCCTAGAACTTTAAAAAAATTGTAACCGAGGAAGTATCATGAAAAACAGTAGATAGTATAATCAAAAGACAAAAAGACACAAAACAACCAGCAAAACATAAAGTTAAATTGTATACTTTAAACGGCAAGTAGCTAATGTAAAATTTATCTGATATAGAAAACACATTGGATATCTTCTTCCTTCGGCTTGAAAAATGAATTGAACCAATAGTAAGCTGAAGCGATACCCGCCAGCGCCTCACCGTATCAGGTGTTGAAGACCATAGTAATCATCACAACTAAAAGAGATTTAGTAATCGCTCAAGGTATATTGGTTGGGGCATCACCCCACACAACGAAGGGCTTGCAATCCTTCACCACCAATCCAGAGGGTTGGAGAAACCGAGACATGCTGTATAACAACTCAAGAGAGGAGGTCAAAGTCACCGCATTAATACCCAGCCAAATGTCTCCCTTGATAGACACACTAGCTATCAAGATATAAAGAGATCCAACAAATCTAGCAACACCTACCCTCAATGCCCTTCGTCGGCGTTGGATTGGACGTCGTCGAGGCAGGGAGAGCATGCAGAGACCTTATTCCAACGCGACCATCACCGTCACCGCCTCATCTCCAGGGAAACAACTAAGGGAAACAAGAACTAAGAAAAAAATGAAAGGGACAAGTCCCCAGTTCTCTGACCGCCGATGAACTGCCAGATACAGAGGAAGTGGACCGCATCGTCAGTGTGGATGAGACTTGGTGGCGGCTAGAGTTAGGGCACGTTGGTTGACTCGGAACTCGGTGTAACCAATTGACCATGGTAGTAGCCGATCAAGACAGCGGCGAAGCCAGCCTAAAAAATCTGTGGGTTCATTGTTCATTTTCTGAATTTTTTTCTTCACAATGAACAGTGACTATACAGTATTTTTAGGCTATTTTGCTGAAAAGCTGTGGGGTCGGCCGACCCCACAGCTAACACGTAGCTCTGCCACTGGATCAAGAGACAACAATTTTAATGCAACGTAACACAAAAATGTTGAAATCAAATAGAGGTATTTTTCACGAAAAGGCCGAAGGCCATATATTAAATAAAATTAACCCTTACAAGAATAATAAATTATAGTCAAGTCCTTGAAAAACAAGCACCCTTACAAACCTCGTTCATCCTCTGCCTCATTGACGTCGCTCCGAGGAAGGACACCAACGTAGCAACAACCAAGGAAGAATTACTCCCATTGTCATCAATGCCTTAACTTCACTGACGACAAAGAACTTGAATACCCTACGAGACATGGACTGGGACACTCAAATCCGGGGTTCGCTCATTGAGTACGGCGGAGGCCATGGGAAACCATTGCGGCGTCAGTGGCTGGAGAGGATGTGGAAGTTCCCTCCTGATCACCTCCTCTCAAGAAATTGACACTCAATTATTTGTCTTCAATGAAAATATATCTTTCCAACTTATAAAATTTTGAGTTCGCAGTGAGTTCACTTCCCCTACTTTACACTTAGTAGTACGTGTGGCCACAACTTTTGCATGTCTGTGTGTACTCATTTGGCCATTCCATCTCTAAATTCATGCATTGAACTATTATGTTTACTCTACATTCATGCATCAAACCACTGCCTGTTTGTTGGTCGTCGAGCCAAAGTTAATCGGTGTCCTCATTTGACAAATTCCTATCCTCGTTTTTTCCGTTATAGCTATGTAGCAACGCATGGGTACTATGCTAGTATCAGAGAAATTGTGCTTTATTTCTTTAATGAATAATAACAATATACAGAGTAAAAAGGCAGTACAGTACAAATCATTATGCTTCCTTATTTAACCGATGCATGTTATACAATACTTATAACACGATATACATGTTTTCCTTTTGATATATAAAATCAAAATGGATCAGAAAACAAAGCCATGACTTGGCAGCTTGGGCACTATACATACATATACATAAGCCAAGCTTCTTATTCTTGGGTTTGTTCCTTCAGCAGTGTAATCCGGCAGGCAGCAGCGCCTCTCCTCTCTTATTCTTCAGTTATTATTTACTTCAACACGAAAACAGAAAGATCTTCGGTTGCTTCGACAACTTGTAGAACAGAGCCTCGTGTTGAAACCAAGGAGGCATCAACACCGAGGTTCAACAAAGACTGACACGGTTCTTCTGGGCACAGTGAACCTGCCCGTCGCGGCCTCGTACACAGATTTCCCCACCAAAGCATCTGATGAATTCACCTGAAAAAGTCCAGAATAGCCATTGCATATTCAGAAAATTGCTCTCCCAGTTCCACAACTTTTTGGGTTGATGATTAATTGGGTTTTAGGATACTGAAACTCTGGACTATCAGGCTCAGACATGGTCAGCTGTTATAGGGTGTGCAATGTTTCACTCTAAGCATGAAACGCTAGCAAGCAAAACCACAACAAGAAAAGTGTGTCAACTTGCTTCTAAAAAGTTTGTCAGTTGTCAGTTTCCCCAATGTTAAAGTTCAACACTTGCAAAAAGAGAAAAATGTGAAAGGTCTAGCAACGATGTCAGGGTACAGAACCAACAAACCTAAAGTCGAAAACAGCTCAGAACAGTTACCTGCACAGGATGCAATTCAAGCCGCATTGAAGCGAGGGCTGGAATATCCATGGATACTTCGTGCGGACACACATTGAAGACAGTTACAACATAAGAGAAGCTGCACAGAGTGACAGTTAGTTAGTTAGCTACAGCACATAACATTGCGAGCTTCTCTTGCCCCACACTGAGCTACGGACGGACACTACTGCTCTTTTACCGAGTAATAATACAGAGTGGCATGTTTCTCAAGACTACACTATGTTCATCTTGCAAAACATAAATACATCAAGTGTGACTTACTTCGCATCTAACTGAGCCACCTCGGGCTTCTCATCTCGTGCATCTTCAATGCCCATGACAATAACACCTGGGACTGAGGAGGGCCCTGTGTTGTGAAAGCGAACCCTTTGCTGAAATACGACAGGAATACAGTCAGATCTACGGAACAGATCAATTCGATAGATATTACTCACTCCTCTTCCACAATATCTACCGTCTGAGCATTTCCACCCCTCCCCCAATGTGTGCGTGCACGATAGATATTGTGGAACTGAGGTAATACTGAATAAAAAGTCATAGCTTTCTTGCGCGAGTTGCTTGCAGCTACTAGATCATTTGTTGTAGTACAGGGTGGAGCTGTGTCCACATGTTCCAGCAGGATTATCTTTGTCTCTAGTTTCCAGGTGATCATTCATTTTCAACTGTGGGATCAATGTAAACATACATTTGTTTCACACTCTCAGTTATATAGCTCCCACAGCAAATTACATTCATGTCATATAATTTCACCATGATATCAATAAAAAAAATTACTTTTGTTTCACACTCTCAGTTAGATAGCTCCCACAGTAAATTACATTCATGTCATATAATTTCACCATGATATCAATAAAAAGAAAAAAGAAACTTTGTCTACACTAGCACTTCAGCGGTCTGAAAGGAAGTTCAAACTAATTTGCTGGCAAAGAAATGAAGAATACATGTACCTTAATGTCACTTGCTGTACTAAGACGAAAAAGCGGAGATGAGTATCTGATCTTCAAGATATCAACAAAACTGTCTAGGGAAGCAAGAATGTGTCCTTTTGCAGGTTTGAAAGATGGATTTTCCAATCTTGGTTTCATCCTGCAAAATAGTTTCCATTTGAAATTTTGAACTATCAAATGCATGTTTAGAACTTGAAAGGAAATGCTCATTTAAGTTCTTCACTTTATCAAAAGGACATGGCCAAATACATAATAAAACCATGATGGTAACAAAAGATGTAAAAGTTCAAAAACTTACAGGGGCCAATTATCTTCGTTCTTTTCACTTGGAGGAAGCCCAACACCCCAATTGTTTGTTTCATAGGTAAAATCAAGCCTTAGCAAAAAGAAAACAGAACATTACCGCGCAGTTAAAGATGCTACAGAACTACTATTTGTTAGGGAAATATGCAACTTGTATTCCCATGAGGCCATAGGCCGATATATATACATGTACAGGTGTGGAACATATGCAGGAAACCCCTTATACAACGGGATAAATACAAAGGGGTACATGACTTATATTATAACTCTAACACCCCCCCTCAAACTCATGGTGGATGAACAACACTGAGTTTGGAGAGATAAAAGCCATGTTGTGCTCTAGTCTGGGCCTTCGTCAGGAAATCTGGGCCTTCGTCAGGAAATCTGCCAACTGTAACTCGGAAGGCACATACTGAAGAGCAATAACCTGATCCTGCACAGCAGCGCGCACATAGAAAGCATCAACACCAATATGCTTGGTGAGCTCATGCTTCACAGGATCGCGCGCAATGCTAATAGCATCTGTACTGTCAGATAAGAGCAGAGTCGGTGTAGTGACAGAAACACCAAAATCCTGAAGTAACCACCGTAACCAAGTCACCTCTGCCGTCAAAAGAGCCATGGCTCGCAACTCAGCTTCAGCACTCGAATGGGAAACTGCAATCTGTTTCTTCGTCTTCCAGGCAATGAGAGAACCACCAAGAAAAACACAGTAAGCAGAAAGTGAACGGCGATCAGAAGGATCACTAGCCCACGTAGCATCCGAATAGGCCTGAAGCTGTAAAGAACTGGAGCTAGGAAAGAATAGACGGTGAGAGATCGTGCCCCGAAGATATCGGAGAACACGAAGGAGATGACTATAGTGAACCGATGTGGGAGCAGAGACAAACTGACTCAGAATATGAACCGGATAAGAGATGTCCGGACGAGTGACAGCTAGATAGACAAGACTGCCAACAAGATGACGATAACGCGTCGGGTCAGGAAGAGGATCACCATCAGTAGCACGGAGGTGAACATTGAGCTCCATAGGAGTCTCAACAATGCACTCGTCAGTAAGAGCAGCACGAGCAAGAAGATCCTGGATATACTTTTCCTGGGATATAAAAAAACCATCAGAGGTAGAAGAGACTTCAATCCCAAGAAAGTAGCGAAGAGGTCCAAGATCAGACATAAGAAACTGTTCATTAAGACGGGCCTTTACAAAGGCAATATACTCGGGGTCATCCCCAGTGATGACCATGTCATCAACATAAAGAAGAAGAAGAGTCCGACCACGAGGAGAAAGGTGAATAAACAAGGCTGGATCATGATTACTTGCTGAAAAACCAGCAGTAGTGACCACAGAGGCAAAGCGCTCAAACCAGGCGCGAGGGGCTTGCTTAAGGCCATAGAGAGAGCGACGAAGACGACAGACCATGCCATCAGGAACAGAATACCCAGGGGGTGGCTGCATGTACACCTCCTCACGCAGCTCACCATTAAGAAAGGCATTCTTAACATCAAGCTGAGATATAGACCAGTGGCGTGCAGATGCAACGGCAAGAAGTGTACGAATAGTGGTCATATGGGCCACAGGAGCAAAAGTCTCGTCATAATCACGACCATGCTCCTGCTGAAAACCACGAGCCACGAGACGAGCTTTGTGACGCTCAAGAGAACCATCGGAGCGAGTCTTAGCCTTGTAGACCCACTTACAAGTGATGGGACGGACTCCGGGAGGAAGAGAAACAAGATCCCAGGTGCCAGTGCGTTCAAGAGCAGCAATCTCCTCTGCCATCGCAAACTGCCATTCAGGATGAACAACAGCCTGACGGTAAGAAGTCGGCTCAAGAACAGCAGCACCAGCGGTGGGAAATCCAAAGCGATCAACAGGCGGACGAGGACGAGAACGCAAGCCATAAGTAGGCTGAGAGGAAGAAGACGACTCATCCAAGGAAGCATCCACAGGTCGTGAACGACGAGTGTAATGCTGAGGAAAAGATGGAACAATAGAAGGAGGAATCGCCAAGGTAGAATCGGGGGGTGGCGACGAAGAAGTCACCGGAGATGAAGGTGTAGAATCCGGGGACATGCTAGGTGAGGAGACCGGGGAAGATGGTGGCTGCAAATCGACGAGGGGAGGAGAAGCAGAGGGAGTGGAACGAATAGGCACAGGCGCGACGGGGGTGATAGGTGAGTCAGGAAAAGTGAGGAAAGAGATATCCTCCACTGAAAAAATCGAGGAAGATGGGCGTGGGTAGAAAGGACGAGACTCATCAAAAGTCACGTCTCGAGAGATACGCATCCGACGACCGATAGGATCCCAACAACGATAGCCTTTATGTTCATCACTGTAGCCTAAGAAAACACACTCAACAGACTGAGCAGTCAGTTTGGTGCGTTCGCGAGGGGCAAGAAGAACATAGCAAACACAACCAAACAAGCGAAGCATCGAATAATCGGGAGAACGATCAAAAAGACGCTCAAAAGGAACACCACCCTGCAAAGCAGCGGACGGCTGAAGGTTGATGAGATAGGCGGAAGTGGAGATAGCCTCGGCCCAAAAATGAGGCGGAAGAGAGGCGGCGATCATCATCGCACGAGCCGTCTCAAGAAGGTGACGATGCTTGCGCTCAGACACGCCATTCTGAGCATGAGCACCAGGACAAGAGAACTGGGCAAGAGTACCCTGCTCAGCAAGGACACCACGCAACATCTTAGAATATACTCGCCAGCGGAGTCAGCACGAAAAACACGAATGGGTGAAGAGAACTGAGTATGAACCATGGCAGCAAAACGCTTATAAATAGACAACACCTCACTACGAGAAGTCATGAAATAAAGCCATGTGTAACGAGAAAAATCATCGATGAAAATAATATAGTATTTATGACCACCTTTCGAAGCGAAAGGAGCCGGACCCCATACATCAGAATGGACTAAATCGAAAGGACGCTTAGACACTGACTCACTATGTGAATATGGTAACTGAATCTGCTTGCCAAGACGACAACCCTGACACTCTAAAGAGACATCTCCTGAGACAGACCCCAGAAGACCTCGACGAACTAAAGACGATAACCGAGAACCACACAGATGACCAAGTCGATGATGCCACTGCTTGAAGGAACCAGTAACAGAGGCGACAGCAGCGGAGGGACTGGCGATGGTGGTGGCAGCGGAAGGAACATGAAGCCAGTCCAACTCCCAAAGACCCTGAGAATCACGGCGGCGAGGGCCAGCCCCAACCAGAGTGTGCGTGCGACGATCCTGGACAGAACAAGAGTCAACATCAAGGATGACACGACAACCAGAATCAGTAAGTTGACCGGCAGAAAACAGATTCATGGTAAGTCGAGGAACATGAGCAACATCAGGAACAGAATAAGAAGGAGTGGAAAGATGGCCTCTACTAGCAACAGAAAGTGGAGTACCATCAGCAGTGAAGACATGAACAGGAGAATCCAGCGATCGAAGAGAGGACAAAGCGGAAGAATGAGAAGACATATGAAAAGAAGCTCCAGAGTCCAGAACCCATGGGGATGTACCTGACTGTGTAGAGGGCGGGTGCTCAGTGCGGGAAGCATCAGTCACAGAACCAGCAGTACCCGTCGAGGAAGAACCTGAAGCCGCGAGCAGACGCTTAAGTCTCAGAATATCCTGCTCAGTCAAAGCAATGGCTGAAGCTGGCGAGGGAGATGACGAAGTCCCTGAGGATGATCGCGCCTTGCGCAGGTGTTTCCGCTTGTGTAGCACTGGGACTCAATATGACCATCATTGTTGCAGTAGTCACAATGTGAACGGGGGCGACCTGAGCCTCCAGAAGGAGTGGGCAAGAGCGGCGGAGCACTCGAGCGAGAATGGGGCGGTGCAGCAGGTGGAGTGGAAGAAACCCGAGTAGCGAGCACAGAGGGAACCTCCAGCAAACCAGCACCACGTAGGCGAGTCTCCTCAACACGAATCTCTGAAAGCGCCTCCATGAGAGAAATACGGCCACGAGCAAGCAACTGAGCACGCCGGGGCTCAAACTCCTTACGGAGCCGAGACAGGAACTCGTAGACGCGATGAAATTCCAAATCGGCCTGGACAGCCTGGCAGCAGGGGCAAGTACGACAACCAGCACTGCGGAGAGAATCAAGCTGGCGCCAGATGGCAGAACTCTGTGCATAAAAGTCATCAACAGTAGAGTCACCCTACTGAAGAGCATGCTCCTGACGAACCACAGAAAGGTATAAGGCATCACCAGAGGGCTCATAGCGCTGACGAAGACAGGTCCACATCTGGAAGACAGTAGGAAGACCCAGAAACTCAGAAGCAAACTGAGGCAGAACACTAGCAGTGAGAACAGCTGCAACACGAGCATCATCATCAAGCCACTGGGTGTAAACAGACAAAGCACCATGATACGTCTGAAGAGCCTCCTCATAAGCCAAAGCCCTCTCATCATAGGCATGATCAGCAGCCTCATCAGCAATCTTAGCCGCATCCTTGGCGGCCTGATTAGCATCCGTAGGAAGAACCAGGGGAGTCGGCGGAGTAGGGGCCACCGGAGGAACCGGACGTGGCGGACAGCAGACCTCGCCAGAAAGAACGCCCCAGAGACGGATGCCACGCATGTGAATGCGCATGAAGCCAGCGAACTCGGTGTAGTTAGTACCATCGAAGATCACCGGACAGCGAGGGACAGCAACATAGCCCGATGCAGCAGACATTTTTTTTTTAGCAAAGATCCGAAATCAACAGAGGCCGGACGAGGACGGCGGCTGGGAGCAGGATCCGGCACGGGAAACCGGCGAGACCCAGCGAGAAGGGCAGCTGGGGGCGGGATCTGGTGCGGCAACCTCAGACGGCAGCAACCTGGTCACGATCGGGAGGAGGCGGACAGCAGCCCAGCTTGGCAATCCACTCGGCGGCCGATCGGGAGGAGAGGCAGGAGGCGGAGTCGATCGGGAGGAGAGGCGAGCAGCAGCCCAGCCCGGCGATCCAATCCACTCGGCGGCCGATCGGGAGGAGAGGCAGGAGGCGGACAGCAGCTTGGCGATCCACACGGCAGCCTAGCGGGAGGAGAGGCAGCAGCCCAGTCGATCGGGAGGAGAGGCAGCGACGACGGGAACACAGAGCGGCGGCCACAGAGGACAATGGCGTCGCGGGGCGGATCAATCAGCACGAGTTGCAGCGTGCAAAAAAATTGACCTAGCTCTAATACCATGTTAGGGAAATATGCAACTTGTATTCCCATGAGGCCATAGGCCGATATATATACATGTACAGGTGTGGAACATATGCAGGAAACCCCTTATACAACGGGATAAATACAAAGGGGTACATGACTTATATTATAACTCTAACACTATTGTCCTCTACTTCATATATGGTAAAGAAGGCGGCAAGAATAATTATTTTTCAAGAACATTTTAATTAGTTTTCTCTCTATAAAAATTCAATCATTTTAGTTCATGGGAAGAACTGCTGTTTTCAGTAAGGTAGAAAGGGCAGCTTATTACTTGTTAAACCAATCACCAGAGTTGTATGAATCTCGATCAATGGACTTAGATCTTAGTATCTCGTCACCAGCATGGAAAAAGGGTATTCCCTGAAAGCACAAGCTGAAAAAATTGAGGACTCTACTCCAAAAGTTCAAGTTATAGAACATGTATGAAAGTACAGAATACTTTTTCTTTAAAATAGACACTACCATATTCTTCCATATGGGAAAAATGACTTGGTCAGAAGAAAGGAGAAGATGACAAAAGCAGAAAAATACAAAATCACGTGAAATCATGGTGTCATTTGTCGGTTGGATTATCACAATGCAGATTACTTGTAAACATCCTAGCAAAAGAGTCCAAGTGCTGAATTTATTAATTATGCTAAGAAAACAAATGAAACTAAGATTAGACAACCTGATCATTAGTAAGTTCACACATGAGACAAGTTCAAGATTGAGCTTACTGAGCTACTAGATCGGTCTTGCCATATTACTCATTTTACTTTAATTTAGCAACTTATTTCTGGGGAGTTTATAAGTTCTATGATCCATATACCGTTTACATACAAACCTGGGATAATGCCATCATGCTGGAGGCCAAATGATTTATCCTGCATCTCTCATCAACTGAAAGGTTCATTGGGGTCTGCAGAAACAAACAAAAGAAACAATTCGAGAATTTAAGATTGTGAGAGAGAGGTTTTGAAAATGAAATTTTGAGTTCATCTTGCGAAAGAAGAATCAATGAGCAACTTCCTTTCTTCTGAAAAGTATATCAACGCATGAAATTTTGAGTTCATCTTACTACATTGTTGCTTTATATATGTAAAGTTTAATTTCCAAAGAATTAACTAATTTTAGCAACCAGTATTAGCGATAGAAAACATCATTGCATTATATATATATATATATATATATATATAAATGTAAAGATATTCATGCTAATCTGTCTTGTTTCCTGATTTGCAAAACATAAAAAGGAAAATTATGATCACTAGACAGTAATAATTGATGGAAGAAGTATAATACAAGTTAGTTACTCCCTCCGTTCCATAAAAAGTAAGGGAGTATTTATATACAGGATACAAGCCATACCTTTACACTGATAACATCAAACAGAGTCTCATTGTCATGAGCAGAAACATAGTTTATCTGAAATGGACAAAACAGTAAGGTATGTGAGTAAATAATGACTGGTAGCAGTGTTTAAAGAGGAAAATTCAAACACGTACAGAACCAATAGCCATACTGTTTCTATTGAGTAAATTATGCTATTCCTGTGAGCAAATGAAAGTGTTACAAGTACAATTAATTTTTGGAAGTTCAAAGACCAATAGCCATACTATTTCTATCGGGGACGAAGTATAGCCGACTGGTAATCCATCGAAAGTGTGAATTTCTGATCCCTCCTTAGCTTCTCCAGTATGAGTTATTAGTACATAATCCCTCAGATTACCAGCTAGTCCAATCTGAAAGAAAAGGAAAAGAAAATTATTGAATCTTGCCTGGCAAACTTATTAAGCAGAACACTAATAACATTCAATTTTGCATTAAATTGATAGGTAAAAAGCAAATTAATATTCAACCAGTGGGAAAATTTATAGGAACATGAATACTGATAGCCTACCTGTATTTGGTCAGCGTAAGTAGCGAGCGAGCGCCTGGTATCTGCTTCATTGCCCTGATAAAACCCATTCGGCTGCACGAAAGGGCAAATACCAAATAATTAACACTATGTAATTCTGGGAGCTTATCTAGAAATATTTTAAACACAATGTAGTAAAGTGCATCTCTGCATCACAGCTCCAGTTCAGACTTTGAGACCTCGAAGTCCCAGCTAGGGCACACCAAATAGTAGCTAACTAGTTCAATAAACGTCCAAAATACTCCATAACTGAGGATGCATGCCCAGCCCTAGCAGAGACCATAACAAAACATGTGGCTGAAAAATGAAAGGCCCAGAGTTGCCAGCTTGCTCGCCACTATCCAGGTTGAGGCCAGACAGTGGGCATTAGCAGGGGTGGTTGGGCTGGCGGTGCTCCTCCTGCAGTGCCTAGTACTTAGGGTGTTGTGTTGACTTATGGAGTGTTGCCCTCTTGGGCTTGTACACAACTTTTTCTTCTATCGGGCATCTAGAAGCAAGGCTTTTGCATTTTTTCGCAAAAAAATAGACGACACTTGAGTACATGGCCTCTGAGGTACAGGTCCTGAGGTCTAATGGTGCACAACACGAATTAATAGAAAGTTAGGAACCTTAATGTAGCTACAGTCAGGGACTTGTTTACAGAAAAAGGAACCTCTATGAGTTTGAGAAAATGGCTTAACCCAAGAGAATTACCCAAATTTAGGAAAACTGTATTAAGAGAGGAAAATAGGTAACTGCTGCATTCTTATGAATTATGAAAGCAAGAAACTGGTTACTGAAATGTCATATCATAACTTTCATTTCCAGGAAGGGCACCAGCATAAAGGATACAAATATTACCTCTAAGAACAGACCAGTATTAAAGCCTTGCTGTAGTGGGTTACCAAATGGATTACCCCCATTAACAGCATCCCGGATTCTATCATTGAAGCTGCAACGTATGACAGTATGGATTTTACTATGTTGCATAGAAAAAATAATTGATGTAGAATAAACACCAAAATAAATTACCCATACTGGCTATTTACTAGAATAAAACTGTGCTCCGGTATTTTGTGTCATAGCTTCAAAATTCTGACAATACAGGAGACTGCTAAGACATAAATTTGACTCTTATTTTATCGTTCAATGTAAAATCTAGTTATAGTTTGGAGGTATGTTCCAAAATTGACCAATTGGTTAATTTAAATGTAAATACGATAAGCAACAAGTTGCTGATGAGCACCGAAAGGTACTCACTTCTGATGGGAGATAGTCAGTTGATAATAAATTAAGACTTACCTACCAATCCCCGTTCCACTCATATTAAGCTGGGATCCATTTATTCCACGTTGATTGCGTGCAACTTCAGCGAAGTCCCATCCTTCACCATACCTGTGGCAATGTAATTGTCCTTACTAGCCCGATACAAGGAGAATGTGTGCTGCTACCATAGAAACTGGTTGCTATGATACTGAGCAATCTCATTCCTTACAAGTATATTTTTGAACCATCAACTCCATGTGCATCCCTTGTAAGGCTTTGGAGAGCAGATTTTGCTCTCATCTGTGTTTATTAAACAAAAAGGTCATCCAGCAGGCAGTGCGATGCTCTTAACAAAAATGAAAAATAAATAGGGAGCCAGATGCGTGCAATCATTGTGATCATATGGGCCACGTAGTCACAACAAGGAAATTGCTATGTTCTTTCTAGTGGAAGTGATGATGAGCAATACTTTACTAAATCATGGGGGTCAAAAAATTGTATTTAAGCAGAAAATCAACATGATATTTAATTCATCGAGGATATGAGCTTACTTACCATGGTGTGTTTCATGATATGGCCCATAAGATCAAATCTGAACCCATCAATCTAAGGCAACAATTATATGGTGATTAGTAAGCATTATGAGAACGAACATCATGTAAACAACATGAAACTGTCCAGACAATATGAAAGGGAAGAAGTAAATTCTGTCATGAATGCATGCATTTTCCTGTGCATAACGTGGCTGATGGCACTAAGCCACCAAGTCTGATGATCTCACTTAGAACCAGTAAGTCTGAAATGAATGGTATTACCGTAACATAAGTAGAATACTGTTACCACAGCCAACTCACTTTGTAGTTTACTGCCCAGTTCAAAAGGTCATCCACGATTAACCTATCAACCATGAAATGCTCACTTGCTGTATTGTTCATAGCTGCACTGTTCTCAATCTGGCCATTAGTATCTCTTCTAACATAGTACCCAGGAACGATCTGTAAATATCCCATACAAAGAAAAAGAAAGAATAGACATAAGAAAGGTCAAAACATGTCAAAGCAGATCAATTGACATGTATTTTGTTAGATCTACAAGCACATTTCTGGAACAATGAACACAGGAGGGTAAGCATTTTATTACTTGCCATTTCTTTGGAACAAGAATTTTATATATTTCTATCACTTCGTACACAATGTAGCATGACTGGTGGTACTTAAATATGTGATAAAAATGCTCTTGGGTGGACCAGTTCGAATGGAATAATAGTTTAAGTTGACTTCTAACATGACCAAGAAATGTTGTAAACTTTATTGGAAGAAAACCAATGGATGTAATTTAAGCTGCAATAATTATGAATAAAAATATTATTTTCAAAGGTAACAACCTTGTCAAGCACTGAGCTGATACCGCAGGGGCCACTTGAGTCTAGATGATTGTATACAACATCCATGACAACACGAAGGCCTATGCGATTGAGGGCCTGCAGTATAAAATTTATCAGAGAAGTAACGTGTATCCTGCATCGAGCTAACCACATTTACCACCTTCAATTACTACAAAAGGCTGAGCGCTCCAAGTTAGCACGTATTCGAGTTGGTGGTCTTATATAGAATACATGAATTTTCTGGGAAGTAGTCCAAATGCACCGTAGTTCCTTTTGGAATCCTATCTTACAAGCAGGGTCACATATTCACAGGGTTAAAAAGGAAAACACACCTGAACCATCTGACGGTATTCAATAATGCGACTCGGGCCATCAGGGTCACTTGCATAGCTTCCTTTTGGAACCCCCCAGAGTACAGGGTTATACCTTTAGCATGCATATGACCATATGTAAGAATATTTTACCAGCAAGAACATAACTAACTTTCCTATATTAACACCATCACGATACATTAGTATCTGGAATGTTTGAGAGAAAAAGAAGTGCGAAATGAATACCCCCAATTATAAGGGTCCTCTTCCTGAATAGCTACTACTGCTGCTTGTTGCATATCTGATCCTGGAGGGAATGTTGCCAGTTCACACTCATCTGCCAGAGTAAATGAAGTTCCATATAACCAAATAAGTCATTCTGAAGTAAATAAGACGAAAATGAAGAAGTGCAGTTTAAACCATTAAGTACTTATAAATAGTCGTCACTCATTGCTATCCAACAAAAAAATGATAGATATCTAGTAAAAGCTCAACAGTGCCTTGTTGTCTGGTGAAATATAGAGAAAGTATTTCCTTACCGACAAATTTCCAGTTGCTCTTAATGTCGTCAACGCCAGCAAAATGAAAGCTTGGCAACAAATGCACATGCGTCAAACCAGCATCAGACAATTTCCGTAGGTGCTGCATTCCTGCCGAGGCCTGTACCACAGGTTCCAAAATGCAATCAGCTTGGGACACTGATGAAAAGAGGCAATGCAATACATCTAGTAAATCAACTCTGAGGACCTGATATGCAAATGCACGAAATCCTCCACGAGAGTCACTGTCCACTGTGCCATCATGGGCGCTGTAATTGAAAAGCACAGGAAACAGACAGGTAAGTTCTAAAGATGAATCACCAGATTTGTAGTTGTGTAAATAAGCAGCTAAATTTACCTAAAATCACGAATGTGCAATTCGTAGATGGTTATGTCAGAGAAGGAATCAAGTTTTGGCTTCTCATCGGCCAATTCATCCCAGGAAGCTGGCTTCAGTGTTTCATTGTTAATGTCAACCAACCAGGTCCGCGCGCCATTTGCGGAAAGGCTGATCAAATAAGCAACACGTTAATTTCTTCCTCTCCCTGAACTTTTTTTCATAAAAAAAAAGGTTTCCCCCTGAACACATAACTGAACTGCGCATAGCCACATACCCTCTAGCATACGGGTCACCAGCTAAACATTTCAGAACTTGCGCCTTGGTTGGATGATACACGTCGACTTCATACAAATAATACCGGTTTTCCCACTCTCTTGGTCCAGTAACACTCCAAACTCCATTTGACTCATCGAGCTGAACCGTCTCCAGCACAGGGCCCGCTGGACCATCAAAGAAGCACACACTCACACCCTGCAAGATATATTGGGGACATTTTACATATAAGTGGGAACAGTACAGAACTGGAGCCGACACTTGAGATGGTAAAACGCGTCCTCTTTAGCAGCCAAACCTGTGCTGTAGGAGCCCAAAGGTGGAGGCTCACGGATTCCTCGCTGAAAACCGCACCGAGCGGTCCTGTGTACGCGAACATGTCATCCAGTACGCCGGGTAACTGCAGTCCTGTAACATCTACGTGTTTCCCGTCAGCTGCACACAAGAAGTATGTCAGGATCTTGCTCTGTTTCTTAACTTCTCTGGAGAATTTGACACTCATCTCTGAATCTGCAAGTAAGGGTGCAAAGAGTAAGAATTACCACCAAAAGAAGCCACGACCAGTTGGCATTTCACGAGGCTGGCGACGTCGACAGAGCTCGGGACACTGAACGCTCTGTAACTGCTGATGAAGGGGAACTTCTGGGTCACCTGAAACATGTCGCAAATAGCACTCTAGGTTCAACAAACTGAACTTTATCAGTGGACACTGATGAAGCACAATCAAGAGATGATCACAGCGAAGGGAACCCATAGCACGTCTTACGGTTTCCGGGAGCCCGGTGCTCTCCGGTTGCAGCTCAACCTTGGAGTCGTAGCCTGCCACATCATCACACCAGCGACGGGTGTCAGTCACAACCATCAGGTTCAGGGCAGCCTGAGAGCCGGCATCTGACACGAGCTTAATTGGCCTGCCTAAAGAACGTACCTTGGATGCCGCCATTCGACGGCGAGAGGCCCATCTCGGCGGCTCTGCTGGCGTACAGGCAGACGGACGCCGCTTCCTGCTCGCCGACGTTCCAAGCGATGAGGTCGCTCGTCACCCAGTACGCCCTGGCGTCCGGCATGAACGCCTGCGCGGTACAGCCCAACATCAGGACATCATCATTTTGTCAGAGCAGCAGCGGGCCAAGGCCGACCGTGTGGTGTGGCTGCCATGCGGGGGCGGCCATGTGATTCGGCGGGAATGGATGGGGGCGAAAGCGGGGGGCGGTTCGGAATGGAAAGAGAGAGGCGGGGAGGGGGGAGGAGGATGGGCACCTGGGTGGACTCGGCCTCGGCCTCGGCGGCGGAGACGGAGACGGAGGCGCCGGTGTCGCCGGCCGCCATGGGCGTCCTCCGGGCCCGGAGCGCGGTGGTGCGGGCGGAATGCAGCGGCGGTGGCCGGGCCCTCGCAGGTATCCGCTGCGGCGAGGAGGCGGGGGAGCGCCGGGGATTGGGTAGGGCGGAGGCGGGACTGAGGTGACGGAGCAGCATCGTTCGCATCGGCATTGGCATTTTGTATGCAAGGAAGGAAGGAAGGAAGGAGGAAGAGAGAGATTTTTTTTTCCCTTTGTGCTTTTTGCGGCCAACAAATTCTGTTCAGTCCATGATGCGGCAGAAAACCGTATTAGCTTTTCTGTTTTCTTTTCTTATTTTTCCAACTCAACAAAGCACTTTTTTCCCGTTATATCTCGCAAGAAAAGGTTTCATTTCTTTCTTTTTATACTTTTTGACAAAACTTGCAATGTCGTTCTAAGAGTTGCGTAAAGAAAGGGGTGGCCAACAACAAGCTGGCTCACATGTCAGTCACCCATGGTCGTTAGACATCACATGCTATGATGCTAGCTACGAGCTTCTGACCTTCTGATAGGCGCCGATGCTAGCATGTTCATCCTTTAATGGAACACATCACAACACGTCTGAGATGTTTTGACTTCTTTTTCATTTCATCAAAGTTTCTCTTTCTCCCATCTCTCTTTCATGTGAAGGAGTATTATTAAATTGTTGTTTTCAGCCATTTTAGGCCCATCTTTGTTTTCAGTGTGTTTCATATGTGGTTGGTTGAATACAAAAACATGACAATGGCTGAAACAGAAAAAGCGACACTATCCATATCTTGGAGCCAACAAAGAGAATTAAATATGTGGCATCTTTTTTCCTTGTGCTTTTCTGGACAATAGTTCACTTCAATTCTATCTAGATGCAGCAGAAAAAATGTTTTAGCTTGTTTTTTCCCTTATTTTTCAAACTCAACAAAGTACCTTTTCTATTGTATCTCGGGAGAAAGAATTTACTTTGTTTCTTGAAAGAAAAACACACCTCTTTCGGTTAGAAGAGTTGCGAAAGAAATGAGTAACTGACAACAAGCTGGTCAACATGCCAGCTGCCCAGAATCACAACGGTCTTCATTGCAAAATATAACAACCCTAATTTCTATTCGATGCGATGGGAGAGAGAGAATACTTATAGACTCTATCATTATTGGGTTGTCAATTCAACCACATATAAAAACAAGTACTTGCTCGAAGAAAATATTAGTACCAATGATAATCTACTGAATGGAGCGGTGTATGTGGCAGTAGAGTTACACAAAGTAGTAAATACCCGATAGTTGTTTGAAAGAAAGCAAGCAATAGTGAAAAATGCAGGCATATGTGTATAGAGTTCTTTGGGTATTTACTACTTTGTGTAACACGCTTAAAGAGCACAAGGAAAACAATTCTCATCACATGGTTGGAGAGAGCATGTCGGCGATGATAGAGAAGGGGTTGACGGAGGTGATGGTGAAGTTTCCCCTCTTCGAAGGCAGGGTGAAGTCTCCAACAGGCTTCCGAGAAGAAGATCAACAGTGGCGGCCCGCCTCAAGAAAAACTTTGTGATAAATATGCAGAGCGTTTCCATCAAAATATATAGTCGGGTTACCAGAGAGGAGGCAGAAGGTGCATGGTGGGCCCATGCGCCCACCTAGATGTTGAAGGCCACCAGGCACCTGGGTTGGGCGCCTTGGCCCCACGTTGTTCCATGTCCATGTACTCTACTGTCTTTTTGGTCCAAATCTTCCTATGGCACTTTTACATATTTTTTTCATCATGGTTTCTACACAAATAGATAATACCAAATAAATCTTTTTGGAAAGAGTGTCATTCCTAATTAGCTTTTATTCATTAGGGCAAGTTTCAAGAGAAAAAATTATCCAAAAATGTTGAAAAAAGTAGACATGTTTGAGCCGTATCATCAACCAACCAAAATCACCTAACTCGTCAACCACCATATGAGAGTTACAAACTTACAATACAAGCTTATGATAGGTACCAAAGGCTAGGATTGCCCATATGCTTTAACAAAACACATGACAACATGCTGATATGTTTTGCCTTACTCCCCCCCCCCCCCCCCGCGCGCGCATTTCAGCAATTAATCTTGATTCACCTCATACTGGAGGTGATGCCAGGGGAGAAATTTGGAGCTTTGTGAAGAAAGTGCATTTCCATGATCCTAGAAAATGAAACAAAAATATGTCGTTGATTTTTGGAAGAAAATAAATCACGAGCCAAAATGGGCTACTGGAGGAGGCCTGAGGGGCCTAGGCGCCCACCTTATAGGGTCCCCTATGGCCCACAGGCACCCCAGGTGCCATTTACTCTCTCTCGAGGAGAAAACTCCATAACAATTTTTTCACTACTGCTACGAGGCGGAAACCTAGTTCTTCTCTTGAAGGGATGTTTTGGGTCAGATATGCCCCCTCTGACCAGGGCGAATTCAAAGCAATTGTCATCACCAACTCCAGGGCATCAAGGCGAACATCTTAATCCAAGCTATCTTCACCATCTCCATCAACAACATCATCACCCTATTCCCATCTCATTCATCTTTGTACAATTGATGCGAATCAATTACTATTACCACTTACCAGTATTAATTGATGTGTTGGTAGTTGATCTTTTGTGTTTTATTGGTGAAAGAGTGATACTTTTCAGATTGTTAAAATTATCATTATCATATTGAACATGTTCACCATGATGCATTGTGAGTAGTCCCATGGTGTTCTTGAGGACATGGGCGTAAGCTAGTTGTTAAGTGCCATATATGTTACAGTTAAGATTGTTGGTTGATCATGTTGTAGTCCGATTTTCTATGGTGCATATAACTGACGAGCGAGCAACTGAATGAGCCGGTCCATCTTTTTTGCTTTCTTTGTTTATTGTAGCGACCAGACCTCAAATGGTCTGTGCTGCTGTGCACCAGTGTCATCCCTGGATCAGTAATGCTGACACGCACAGTACAAATGGAGGATTTATAACAGAGTAGCAATCACACACTTATTACATCGAATAACTCTGAAGAGTTTAAGTATGATAAATATGGCTTAAGGCCATCTAATAACGATAACATCGGAAGACTTGGAAGATAAGTGAGTCCATCAACTCCAGCGGCATCACTGAGTATAAGACCACGACCTAAGGCACCTTACTCGTCGTCTGAAAAGTCTGCAACATGAAACGTTGCAGCCCGAAAACGGGCCAGCACATAGAATATGCTGGCAATGTAACACATAGAGAATAATGAACAATAACAATGCTATACTACATGCATATATGGCTGGTGGAAAGCTCTATGGTTACAGTTTTTGCGAAAAGCCAATTTTATCCTACTTCAAAGGAATAAATTTTATTTAACTATCATGGTGGTTGTGAAACATTGAGATGGTTGACAGCATCTCAATCCCAATTAAAAAGTCATCAATAACCCAACAAAATTAATTAGAAGTAACATAGTGATGAGATTCACATGATAATCCAAGTACTAGATACTCAAGTTGTCCATAACCGGGGACACGGCTAACCATGATTAGTTTATACACTCTGCAGAGGCTTGTGCACTTTTCCCCACAAGACTTGATCTCCTTCGTTGGATTACTCGCACTACATGGTGTTTGAGTAACGGATGACCAAGACACAGTCTTTCAGAAGTGTTTGCACCTTACGTATGGGTAGACAGTTACACCTACTTTCCCCTACATCTGCTAGTCTACCACTGTAAGAGTTCACACAACTTAGTCAACTATGCTAGAGCCCATAATAGCTTGCGGCTGCACACGGAAGTTTCTAGCATGAATAATCTCATGATCCCTTTGAACCTGGGTGGCGGTCCAAAAGAAAAACAGGCAATCCTGGAATACCCAGGTACCTCAATCCACCCAGATGTGAGTTTAAGTTGCCACCTTAAGTAAACCATTATTAACAACCTCACATCTGTCATGAATTTCACTCAAACCCAATCCACGTCTACGAGCATAGCATGGCAATAGTAAAAGCAACGTAGAAGTAACTCCCAAGGGTTTGAATAGAAAACAGGTAATAGGTTCTACCTCAACTACTTACCAATACCCACAATTTAATTAGATCCTAGTCATGCAAGTGTTTGAGGAAAACAGATCTAATGCAATAAAAACTGGGTATGAACGGGATATGATCAAAGTGTTACTTGACTTGCTGATGATCCGCAAAACCTAGCGATTCGAAGTAACAAGCGGCACACTCCGGGTACTCTATCGCAAACAAACAAGCATACAATCAGTACTCATCTAATGCACAGGTAAAACTCGAATGAAAGATCCAACCAGAAAGTTCAACTTAAGAACTCCGGTTTGCAAAAAGAATCAACTCGAAAGAAGCAACGAAAGTCAAACGGCGAAAGAAAGAAACTTCGTTTGCTAATCTGGATCTAGGTCAAATTTTACTGTAGCAAAAACTTGTTTGAGTAGATTAAACGGAAAGAGAATTTCGAGACGAAATTCTAGGCGCTTGAATCACCTGATTCCGATAAACGAGCGAGAAGTTAAACAGGATTGAAGATTCGATCAGAAATCGAATCTGAGAAAATAACGAGAAAATCCGACGAAAAAGAAAAACGGACGAACAGTTAAATAACGGACGTTCATTAACAGAGAAAAACCGACGAACGCGTTCGTTAAACGAACGGTTCGGTGAACGCTCGTAAAATAATAAACCCAAAAAAAACCGATCTAGGGTTTTTTTTAAACGAAGGGTTTTTTTTAAACGAAAACCGGCAACGACGGAACGGGCGGCGGCAGTACCTCGGGGACGAGCTCCGGCGAGGCTCCGGCGGGCTCCGGGCTCGGCGACGGGGTACGGGGCTCGGGGGGGTGCGGCGGCGAGGGGCGGCGGCTCCGGCGGGCGAACGCGGCGGCGGCGGCGAGGCTACGGCGGCGGCGGCGGGGCGTGTTGCAGGCGGCGGCGATGAGGGGCTCCGGCGGCGGCGGTGGTGAGAGAAAGAGAGGGGGGGCGCGGTATTTAAGGAGGGGGGTCGGCGGCTTGGGGGAGGGGGCAACCCGAGGCGGCGGCGGTCCCGTGTTCGGGACGGACTCCGGCGGCGGCGATCCCGTGCGGGAAGAGGAGAGGCGCAAGGCGGGCCGTCGGCTGGGCCTTTGGCCCAGTCGGCGCGCGGGCGTTTTTTTTTTAAATAAGTTCCGCGGAAAATAATTCGTAGAAAAATAAATAAAAATCAGAAAAATATAAAATAAATTTTCCCCGTCTAGTTAGAAAATCTAGAATAGGGTGAACATTTTTATAAATGAAAATAAATATTTTGAAAACATGCAATATTTTCAATGCAATAAAAATTGCAAAGAATCCAAATAATGATTTTAAAATTTTTCCTCCAGTATTTCAAATGTTTTGGAGAAGTCATATTTTCTCCTCTCGTTTATTTAAAATGAAATATTTTTCCGGAGAGAAGAATAATTAAAACCACAATCCTCGTTTGAAAATCAAATTTGAAAAATTCGAGAAAATCCCCAACACTCTCCGAGGGTCCTTGAGTTGCTTAGGATTTATCGAGGATTTGTCAAAATGCAACGAAACATGATATGCAATGATGATCTATGTATAACATACCAAATTGGAAATTTGGGATGTTACAAACCTACCCCCCTTAAGATGAATCTCGCCCTCGAGATTCGGGTTGGCTAGAAAACAGGTGGGAGTGGTCTTTCCGTAGATCTTCCTCTCGCTCCCAGGTGGCTTCATCTTCTGTGTGGTGACTCCACTGAACTTTGCAAAACTTGATAACCTTGCTGCGAGTAACTCGGCTGGCATACTCGAGAATCTTAACTGGTTTCTCCTCATAAGTCAAATCACTTTCCAACTGAATCGCTTCCAGTGGCACAGTATCTCTCAGTGGTATCTCAGCCATCTCTGCATGGCACTACTTCAACTGCGAAACGTGAAATACATCATGAACTCCAGACAATCCTTCGGGCAATTCCAGCTTGTAAGCAACTTCTCCCATACGTTCCAACACTCTGTATGGTCCGATAAAACGGGGCGCTAACTTTCCTTTAACTCCAAAGCGCTTCACTCCTCGAAGTGGTGATACTCGAAGATACACTCTGTCTCCGACTTCGTGAACGGTCTCCTTTCGTTCGGAATCGGCATAACTCTTCTGCCTGGACTGGGCTACCTTGAGCCTATCGCGAATCAACCTCACTTTCTGTTCAGACTCCTTAATCAAATCTGGTCCAAACAACTGATGGTCTCCAACTTCGTCCCATAACAACGGTGTCCTACACCTCCTTCCGTACAAGGCTTCGAAAGGGGCCATCTTCAAACTGGTTTGATAACTGTTGTTATAAGAAAACTCCGCATATGGCAAATTGTCGTCCCAACTAGATCCGTAATCTAGTGCACATGCTCTCAACATGTCCTCCAAAATCTGGTTGACTCTTTCAGTCTGTCCATCTGTCTGCGGGTGAAATGTTGTACTAAATTCCAGCCTGGTTCCCAATGTTTCATGTAACTGCTTCCAAAATTTCGAGGTAAATTGGGTTCCTCTGTCTGATACAATGGTCCTCGGAACTCCATGCAAACATACGATCCTGGTCATGTAGATCTTAGCCAACTTAGCACTGGTGTAAGTGGTCTTCACTGGAATGAAATGAGCCACTTTCGTCAAACGGTCGACTACAACCTATATCGAGTCACAGCCTGAACGAGTCCTGGGTAATCCTGTGATAAAATCCATGCCTATTTTATCCCACTTCCATTCGGGTATCGGCAATGGCTGTAGCAATCCTGCTGGCTTCTGATGCTCTGCCTTCACTCTCTGACACACATCACAAACTGCTACAAACTCCGCAATATCCTTCTTCATTCCGGTCCACCAGAAAGTATTCTTCAAATCCAAATACATCTTGGTATTCCCTGGGTGAATCGAGTACGGTGAATCATGGGCTTCTTGCAAAATCAACTTCCTGATCTCCGGATCATTTGGCACATATACACGGTCCTCAAACCATAAGGTATCGTGCTCATCCTCACGAAATCCCTTGGCTTTTCCTTTGCTCATCTTCTCCCTTATCTCCTCAATCTCCTTGTCTGTCTTCTGAGCTTCTCTGATCCTTTCCATCAAGGTAGACTGAATCTCCAATGTCGCTAAATAGCCTCTTGGGACTATCTACAAACATAGCTCGCGTAGATCCTCGGCTAACTCCTGAGGCAACTCTCCGGTCATGAGGGTGTTGACATGACTCTTGCGGCTCAACGCGTCTGCTACTACGTTAGCCTTTCCAGGGTGATAATGCAATCTCATATCATAATCCTTGATGAGCTCCAACCATCTCCTCTGTCTGAGATTTAACTCCTTCTGCGTGAAAATGTACTTCAAACTCTTGTGATCCGTGTACACCTCACAATGATTTCCGATGAGAAAATGTCTCCATGTCTTCAATGCATGCACCACGACTGCTAATTCCAAATCATGCGTAGCATAATTCTTCTCATGGGGTTTAAGTTGTCGTGAAGCATATGACACAACTCTTCCTTCCTGCATAAGCACTGCTCCAAGTCCTCGACGAGAAGCGTCGCAATAAACTTCATAATCTTTGCATTGATCAGGCAGAATCAACACTGGTGATGTAACCAATCGTTCCTTCAACTCTTGGAAACTAGCTTCACATTCCTCAGTCCAATTGAATTTGGTGTCCTTCTTCAATAGCTCAGTCATGGGCTTAGCAATCCTTGAGAAATTCTCGATGAATCTCCGGTAGTATCCTGCAAGTCCAAGAAAACTCCGGATTTCTCCAACTGTCGTGGGTGGTTCCCAACTTGTCACGGTGTCAACCTTGGCAGGGTCTACTGCTATTCCTTCTCCAGAAATAACATGTCCAAGGAATCCAACTTCCTTCAACCAAAACTCACATTTGCTGAACTTGGCATATAACTGATGTTCTCTGAGCTTCTCAAGTACCAATCGCAAATGCTCCTCATGCTCTTCTTCATCCTTGGAAAAGATTAAAATATCATCAATGAACACCACGACGATCTTATCTAAAAACTCCATAAACACTTTGTTCATCAGGTTCATGAAATAGGCAGGTGCGTTAGTCAGTCCAAATGACATAACGGTATACTCATACAATCCATATCTGGTGGTAAATGCCGTCTTAGGTATATCCTGCTCTCGAATCTTTAACTGATGGTATCCTGATCGTAGATCGATCTTGGAAAATACTTTAGCTCCTTGTAGGCGGTCAAACAAATCGTTGATCATCGGCAGTGGGTACTTGTTTTTGATGGTCACTTCATTCAATCCTCGGTAATCAACAACCATCCTTAGTGATCCATCTTTCTTCTCCACTAGAAGTACTGGTGATCCCCAAGGTGACGAACTTGGGCGAATATAGCCTTTATCCAGTAACTCCTTGATCTGCTTCTTAATTTCCTCCAAATCCTTTGCGGGCATCCTGTACGGTCTCTTAGATATTGGCCCTGTGCCTGGCAAAAGTTCAATCAAGAACTCAATGTCTCTATCCGGTGGCATGCCTGGCAACTCTTCTGGAAATACATCCGGATAGTCCTTCACCACTAGTACTTCCTCCTGTACAACTCCTGATAAGGAATTTACTTGAGTCCTCTTCGGCATATGCCGGGATACATACTTGATCCTTTTTCCTTCTGGGGTGGTAAGCAAAATCGTCTTGCTGGCACAGTCGATGTTTCCTCCATACAACGATAGCCAATCCATTCCCAAAATCACATCCAAACCTTGCGATTCCAAAACAATGAGGTCTGAGGGGAAAACATGCCTACCAATGGCCAATGGTATCTGAAAACATCCTTGGGTGGCCATATACTCTGCTCCTGGCGAGGTTACTAACATAGGGTTTCTGAGAACTTTGGTGGACATCTTAAACTTATTCACGAATCCCCTTGATATGTATGAATGCAATGCACCAGTATCGAAAAGAACAGTTGCAGTAAATGACTTAACCAAAAACTTACCTATTACTGCATCAGGCTGAGCTTCAACCTCCTCCACGCTCACGTGGTTCACATGTCCTTTGTTGAACGGGTTCGGCTTCTTCCCAGAGCTTCCATTGCCATTTCCATTTTGGGCTTCAGGACATTCATTGGCATAATGTCCATTCTTCTGGCACTTAAAGCAAGTGACTTGGCTCAGGTCCCTCTTGGCTGGGGTAGATGGGTTGGTGCGGTTCTGTCCGTTGCTTCCTCCATTCCCATTACCATTCTTGGAGCCATTATGGTTGTGCGAACTACCTCCTCCATGAGTATGCTGAAACTGTCCTCCCGGCTTCGGGGTAAATCGTGCCTTCTGCTGAGCTCCTGAGTTATACTTCCCTTGTCCATACTTCCTCTTGCGGTTTTCAATCTGCTGTTGCTTCCCTTCAATCATGAGAGCTCTATCTACCAACTCTTGGTAGTTGTTGAAGGTTGCTACCATCAACTGCATACTCAGTTCATCATTCAGTCCTTCTAAGAATTTCTCCTGCTTGGCAGCATCTGTAGCAACGTCATCTGGTGCATAACGTGCTAACTTACTGAATTCCTCCACATACTGGCCTACGGTGCGTCCTCCTTGGCGTAGGTTGCGAAACTCACGCTTCTTCATAGCCATAGCTCTTGCTGAAACATGAGCTGTACGGAAAGCTTGCTGAAACTGGTCCCATGTGACAGTGTCAATAGGGTGCGTGGCTGTATAATTCTCCCACCATGATGCTGCGGGTCCATCAAGCTGATGTGCGGCAAAACGCACTCTTTCCGCATCTGTGCATCCTGCAGTGGTCAACTCCCTTCCAACTTTGCGGAGCCAATCATCCGCTACAATCGGCTCGGTGCTACTGGAAAACACCGGCGGGTTTAGCCTTAAGAAACGGGCTAAGTGATCAACATGTGGTGGTGGCGGTGGGTTGTTGTTGTTGTTGTTGCCTTGGTTCTGAAATAACACTTGCATCAGGGCATTCTGTTGCTGAATCAACTGGGTGATCTCTGGCGGGAAAACAAATCCGGTGTCGCGTCTCGGAGGCATCTGATAGGTTTACAAAAGATGAGAGTTAAGAATAGAATGGGGTCTAGAGAGAAAACACTACCCATATGCTCATGAGACAAATTCAATCAATATCACTCAATCAATTCAAACAAGGCAAAACAATCGATCTAACTAGCGTTACAAAGTGCTTGAACTATACTATTAAATGGGGAAAAACTACTACTGTTATGGTGGTCTACTAAAAATTCTGATCCGTTGAAGACTCCATGATGTCTGCTCCAGCTTCATCAATCCAGTCGTCTTCACTTGGTTCCGAGTCGGTGTCGTCGATGATGATGTAGTTATCCGGACAAGTGCATTCGTCGACTTCTGCTTTTGGCACTGGATTTCCCACGAATGCTCCAACCTTATTCTCCTCTTCAGGTAATGTGGCGTTGTAGGTTCCGGTGATGCTTGGTATTCCTATGTTCAAGTACTTGGTGACTTCCTTCAAGTGTCGACCAAACGGCGTGTCTTCATCTGGTTGCATGAACTTGCTCCTTGCATTCGCCATTCCTAAAAGAGTAGAAAGTGGAGAGGGGTCAGAAATGAGAAGAGAGAAGTTTTCTAGGGCTTAAGCTTAGTGGTCGTGTCCTACAGTCAACCTGGCTCTGATACCAACTTTGTAGCGACCAGACCTCAAATGGTTTGTGCTGCTGTGCACCAGTGTAATCCCTGGATCAGTAATGCTGACACGCACAGTACAAATGGAGGATTTATAACAGAGTAGCAATCACACACTTATTACATCGAATAACTCTGAAGAGTTTAAGTATGATAAATATGGCTTAAGGCCATCTAATAACGATAACAGCGGAAGACTTGGAAGATAAGTGAGTCCATCAACTCCAGCGGCATCACTGAGTATAAGACCACGACCTAAGGCACCTTACTCGTCGTCTGAAAAGTCTGCAACATGAAACGTTGCAGCCCGAAAACGGGTCAGCACATAGAATATGCTGGCAATGTAACACATAGAGAATAATGAACAATAACAATGCTATACTACATGCATATATGGCTGGTGGAAAGCTCTATGGTTACAGTTTTTGCGAAAAGCCAATTTTATCCTACTTTAAAGGAATAAATTTTATTTAACTATCATGGTGGTTGTGAAACATTGAGATGGTTGACAGCATCTCAATCCCAATTAAAAAGTCATCAGTAACCCAACAAAATTAATTAGAAGTAACATAGTGATGAGATTCACATGATAATCCAAGTACTAGATACTCAAGTTGTCCATAACCGGGGACACGGCTAACCATGATTAGTTTATACACTCTGCAGAGGTTTGTGCACTTTTCCCCACAAGACTTGATCTCCTCCGTTGGATTACTCGCACTACATGGTGTTTGAGTAACGGATGACCAAGACACAGTCTTTCAGAAGTGTTTGCACCTTACGTATGGGTAGACAGTTACACCTACTTTCCCCTACATCTGCTAGTCTACCACTGTAAGAGTTCACACAACTTAGTCAACTATGCTAGAGCCCATAATAGCTTGCGGCTGCACACGGAAGTTTCTAGCATGAATAATCTCATGATCCCTTTGAACCTGGGTGGCGGTCCAAAAGAAAAACAGGCAATCCTGGAATACCCAGGTACCTCAATCCACCAAGATGTGAGTTTAAGTTGCCACCTTAAGTAAACCATTATTAACAACCTCACATCTGTCATGAATTTCACTCAAACCCAATCCACATCTACGAGCATAGCATGGCAATAGTAAAAGCAACGTAGAAGTAACTCCCAAGGGTTTGAATAGAAAACAGGTAATAGGTTCTACCTCAACTACTTACCAATACCCACAATTTAATTAGATCCTAGTCATGCAAGTGTTTGAGGAAAACAGATCTAATGCAATAAAAACTGGGTATGAACGGGATATGATCAAAGTGTTACTTGCCTTGCTGATGATCCGCAAAACCTAGCGATTCGAAGTAACAAGCGGCACACTCCGGGTACTCTATCGCAAACAAACAAGCATACAATCAGTACTCATCTAATGCACAGGTAAAACTCGAATGAAAGATCCAACCAGAAAGTTCAACTTAAGAACTCCGGTTTGCAAAAAGAATCAACTCGAAAGAAGCAACGAAAGTCAAACGACGAAAGAAAGAAACTTTGTTTGCTAATCTGGATCTAGGTCAAATTTTACTGTAGCAAAAACTTGTTTGAGTAGATTAAACGGAAAGAGAATTTCGAGACGAAACTCTAGGTGCTTGAATCACCTGATTCCGATAAACGAGCGAGAAGTTAAACAGGATTGAAGATTCGATCAGAAATCGAATCTGAGAAAATAACGAGAAAATCCGACGAAAAAGAAAAACGGACGAACGGTTAAATAACGGACGTTCGTTAACAGAGAAAAACCGACGAACGCGTTCGTTAAACGAACGGTTCGGTGAACGCTCGTAAAATAATAAACCCAAAAAAAACGATCTAGGTTTTTTTTTTAAACGAAGGGTTTTTTTTACGAAAACCGGCAACGACGGAACGGGCGGCGGCAGTACCTCGGGGACGAGCTCCGGCGAGGCTCCGGCGGGCTCCGGGCTCGGCGACGGGGTGCGGGGCTCGGGGGGTGCGGCGGCGAGGGGCGGCGGCTCCGGCGGGCGAACGCGGCGGCGGCGGCAAGGCTACGGCGGCGGCGGCGGGGCGTGTTGCGGGCGGCGGCGATGAGGGGCTCCGGCGGCGGCGGTGGTGAGAGAAAGAGAGGGGGGCGCGGGATTTAAGGAGGGGGGTTCGGCGGCTTGGGGGAGGGGGCAAGACTCCGGCGGCGGCGATCCCGTGCGGGAAGAGGAGAGGCGCAAGGCGGGCCGTCGGCTGGGCCTTTGGCCCAGTCGGCGCGCGGGCGTTTTTTTTTAAATAAGTTCCGCGGAAAATAATTCGTAGAAAAATAAATAAAAATCAGAAAAATATAAAATAAATTTTCCCCGTCTAGTTAGAAAATCTAGAATAGGGTGAACATTTTTATAAATAAAAATAAATATTTTGAAAACATGCAATATTTTCAATGCAATAAAAATTGCAAATAAAATCCAAATAAATTCCAAATAATGATTTTAACATTTTTCCTCTAGTATTTCAAATGTTTTGGAGAAGTCATATTTTCTCCTCTCGTTTATTTAAAATGAAATATTTTTCTGGAGAGAAGAATAATTAAAACCACAATCCTCGTTTGAAAATCAAATTTGAAAAATTCGAGAAAATCCCCAACTCTCTCGGAGGGTCCTTGAGTTGCTTAGGATTTATCGAGGATTTGTGAAAATGCAACAAAACATGATATGCAATGATGATCTATGTATAACATACCAAATTGGAAGTTTGGGATGTTACATTTATTTTCCTTCTTTTTGGTTTTTTATTTTTAAAATTTCAAATATCTCATAAAATGTTTCAAAAATATCCATTTTTTATTTTACTGCAAATTTTTTTAAAAATTAATGTTCACAAAATTGAGAAAATATCCATGTTTAAAAAATGTTCTTAAAATTTTAAATAAATAAATTTCATGTTTTCCTATAAGAAAACATGAAGTAAAAAGAAAAAAGAAGATAAACCAGAGCGCTTGCTAGAGTGCATTGTTACATGGGCCGGCCCACCCAGGTGCATACCAGTGTGATTGCCCGCCTTACAGATTCATGTATGAAAATTGTCTAAAAGAACATTCATGTGTGAAAGTAGTTGCTGTTGTCGATGGGAAATCTTAATCTCAAAGGGCCGGCACAACCTACCTCTCATGTGAAACAAGCTATTCGAAGAGGGAAATCAATTTCAATTAGTAGTTATGAAATATTATCTATATCTATATTTTTATACCAACATAAAAAGATATAATTGTGGGGATCCAACAAATCTCACCCCTTCAGACGCATTAATCCAATGGTCTACGCCACTTCGATGTTTAGCGTTAAACCTGTTTAACACCCTTCATCACTAATTAATATCATGCATTCAAGCCTAATACAAACCAACATTAACTAAGTAATTATATCATACCTAATATTAACATGTGATTTATATTTTGCCCGATATTGATGTGCAATGTAGTTAATATTTTACCTGATATTAACATGCATTGCACTCACACAATTACTAAAATATATAGTAGGGAAGATGTTTTAGGAAAACTGCTGGGGTTGAACATCTTCGAGGGGAGAATCATTTTAGTGGAGTATTTGGTTTTGAGATTTTTGAGATATAGGGAGAAATTCTAGGGAAAATGCTAGACTTGCCCTAAGCGTCAAATAGGGGCTCCCCGCAGCTAAGCATAGACACCACATGAGCGAGGAACCCTAGCGATTAGGCGACTAATGGCAACAGCGGGGCAGGAGGACAACGGTCGGCAGCTGGCGGACATACAACACAGGCTAGGCATGGCACAAAGCGGAGCTGAGCAGCACCAACGCCGGGTGGCCGGATGGTGTCATGGTTGTTGATGCTTTGGTGGACTACCGGTGAAGAGGACAAGTAGAAGTCATGGATAGGAAGGGTAAGAGGCTTCCAAAGGCAAAATGGGAGAACTTCACAGTCAAAAAAAGGAGAAGTACAAATTTCTGTAATTTCTGCATGTTTTATGTTGTGAATTTGTAATGTGGATTTTTACATAATAGCTTGGCGATCTATAATATAGGTCTTAGGTTGTTAGTAGCAAATTCATGATGTGATTGCAAATTTGACAAAATATTTCGAGGTACTTGGTTATGGTTGTTCTTCTATTTGAAACTTCATTTATCGGTATGTTTTTAGGTAGTTCTTTGATGACCCACAAGTATAGGGGATCTATCGTAGTCCTTTCGATAAGTAAGAGTGTCAAACCCAACGAGGAGCAGAAGGAAATGATAAGCGGTTTTCAGCAAGGTATTCTCTGCAAGCACTGAAATTATAGGTAACAGATAGTTTTGTGATAAGATAATTGGTAACGAGCAACAAGTAACAAAAGTAAATAAAGTGCAGCAAGGTGGCCCAATCCTTTTTGTAGAAAAGGACAAGCCTGGACAAACTCTTATATAGAGAAAAGCGCTCCCGAGGACACATGGGAATTATCGTCAAGCTAGTTTCATCATGTTCATATGATTCGCGTTCCGTACTTTGATAATTTGATATGTGGGTGGACCGGTGCTTGGGTGCTGCCCTTACTTGGACAAGCATCCCACTTATGATTAACCTCTATTGCAAGCATCCGCAACTACAACAAAAGTATTAAGGTAAACCTAACCATAGCATGAAACATATGGATCCAAATCAGCCCCTTACGAAGCAACGCATAAACTAGGGTTTAAGCTTATGTCACACTAGCAACCCATCATCTACTTATTACTTCCCAATGCCTTCCTCTAGGCCCAAATAATGGTGAAGTGTTATGTAGTCGACGTTCACATAACACCACTAGAGGATAGACAACATACATCTCATCAAATTATCGAACGAATACCAAATTCACATGACTACTAATAGCAAGACTTCTCCCATGTCCTCAGGAATAAATGTAACTACTCACAAAGCATATTCATGTTCATAATCAGAGGGGTATTAATATGCACAAAGGATCTGAACATATTGTTGGGGAACGTAGCAGAAATTTAAAATTTTCTACGTATCACCAAGATCAATCTATGGAGTCATCTAGCAATGAGAGAGAGGGGAGTGCATCTACATACCCTTGTAGATCGCGCGCGGAAGCATTCAAGAGAACGGGGTTGATGGAGTCGTACTCGTCGTGATCCAAATCACCGATGATCCTAGCGCCGAACGGACGGCACCTCCGCGTTCAACACACGTACGGAGCGGGGACGTCTCCTCCTTCTTGATCCAGCAAGGGGGGAGGAGAAGTTGATGGAGATCCAGCAGCACGACGGCGTGGTGGTGGAAGTAGCGGGATCCCGGCAGGGCTTCGCCAAGCGCAAGCGGGGAGGAAGAGGTGTCACAGGAGGGAGGGAGGAGCCAGGGCTTGGGGTGCTGCTCCCATGCGCCTCCCCACTATATATAGGGGTGGAGGGGGCTGGTTTCTTGCCCTCCAAGTCCATTGGGGCGTTGGCAAAGGTGGGGGAAAGAAATCCCATCATTTCCCTTCCCCACCGATGTTGGGGAACGTAGCAGAAATTCAAAATTTTCTATGCATCACCAAGATCAATCTATGGAGTAATCTAGCAACGAGGGGAAGGGGAGTGCATCTACATACCATTGTAGATCGCGATGCGGAAGCATTGCAAGAACGCGGATGAAGGAGTCGTACTCGTAGCGATTCAGATCGCGGTTGATTCCGATCTAAGCACCGAAGAACGGTGCCTCCGCGTTCAACACACGTGCAGCCTGGTGACGTCTCCCACGCCTTGATCCAGCAAGGAGAGAGGGAGAGGTTGGGGAAGACTCCGTCCAGCAGCAGCACGACGGCGTGGTGGTGGTGGAGGAGCAGGGTGCTCCAGCAGGGCTTCGCCAAGCACTGCGAGAGACGAGGAGGGAGAGGGGTAGGGCTGCGCCTGGGAGAGAATAACTCGTGTATTGTGCAGCCCCTAGACCTCAACTATATATAGGGGGAGGGGGCTGCGCCCCCTCTAGGGTTCCCACCCCAAAGGGTGCGGCAGCCTAAAACCCATCTAGGGTGGCGGCCAAAAGGGGGAGAGGGGGAGGCGCACCTGGGGTGGGCCTTAGGGCCCATCTGCCATAGGGTTTGCCCCCCTCTTCTCTTGAGGCGCCTTGGGCCTTGGTGGGAGGCGCCCCAGCCCACCTAGGGGCTGGTCCCTTCCCACTATTGGCCCACGCAAGCCTCTGGGGCTGGTGGCCCCTCCCGGTGGACCCCCGGACCCTTCCGGTGGTCCCGGTACATTACCGGTGATGCCCGGAACACTTCCGGTGGCCAAATCCTCACTTCCTATATATTAATCTTTACCTCCAGACCATTCCGGAACTCCTCGTGACGTCCGGGATCTCATCCGGGACTCCGAACAACATTCGGTAACCGCGTACATACTTTCCCTATAACCCTAGCATCATCGAACCTTAAGTGTGTAGACCCTACGGGTTCGGGAACCATGTAGACATGACCGAGACGTTCTCCGGCCAATAACCAACAGCGGGATCTGGATACCCATGTTGGCTCCCACATGTTCCACGATGATCTCATCGGATGAACCACGATGTCGGGGATTCAATCAATCCCGTATACAATTCCCTTTGTCTATCGGTATGTTACTTGCCCGAGATTCGATCGTTGGTATCCCGATACCTTGTTCAATCTCGTTACCGGCAAGTCTCTTTACTCGTTCCGTAACTCACATCATCCCGTGATCAACTCCTTGGTCACATTGTGCACATTATGATGATGTCCTACCGAGTGGTTCCAGAGATACCTCTCCATTTACACGGAGTGACAAATCCCAGTCTCGATTCGTGCCAACCCAACAGACACTTTCGGAGATACCTGTAGTGCACCTTTATAGCCACCCAGTTACGTTGTGACGTTTGGTACACCCAAAGCATTCCTACGGTATCCGGGAGTTGCACAATCTCATGGTCTAAGGAAATGATACTTGACATTAGAAAAGCTCTGAGCAAATGAACTACACGATCTTGTGCTAGGCTTAGGATTGGGTCTTGTCCATCACATCATTCTCCTAATGATGTGATCCCGTTATCAACGACATCCAATGGCCATGGTCAGGAAACCGTAACCATCTATTGATCAACGAGCTAGTCAACTAGAGGCTTACTAGGGACATGGTGTTGTCTATGTATCCACACATGTATCTGAGTTTCCTATCAATACAATTTTAGCATGGATAATAAACGATTATCATGAACAAGGAAATATAATAATAACCAATTTATTATTGCCTCTAGGGCATATTTCCAACAACCGATTGTTATCCTCCTTTTTTAGGGATCTTGATCTTATCCCTTTGGGATATGATCTTATTCCTTCTAAGGTGGGATCTTGGTGCGCCTTGACCAGGGGTGTGGGGCCTTGCCCCCACTACCCACGTTCATGTGGGTCCCCCCATGCAGGTGGGCCCCACTTCGGAACCTTCTAGAACCTTCCCGGTACAATACCGAAAAATCCCGAACATTTTCCGGTGGCCAAAATAGGACTTCCCATATATAAATCTTTACCTCCGGACCATTCCGAAACTCCTCGTGACGTCCGGGATCTCATCCGGGACTCCGAACAACTTTCGTTTAACCGCATACTAATATCTCTACAACTCTAGCATCACTGAACCTTAAGTGTCTAGACCCTACAGGTTCGGGAGACATGTAGACATGACCGAGACATTTCTCCGGTCAATAACCAACAGCGGGATCTGGATACCCATGTTGGCTCCCACATGCTCCACGATGATCTCATCGGATGAACCACGATGTCGAGGATTCAATCAATCCCGTATACAATTCCCTTTGTCTATCGATATGTTACTTGCCCGAGATTCGATCGTCGGTATCCCAATACCTCGTTCAATCTCGTTACCGGCAAGTCTCTTTACTCGTTCCGTAACGCATGATCCCGTGGCTAACTCCTTAGTCACATTGAGCTCATTATGATGATGCATTACCGAGTGGGCCCAGAGATACCTCTCCGTCATACGGAGTGACAAATCCCAGTCTCGATTCGTGCCAACCCAACAGACACTTTCGGAGATACCTGTAGTGCACCTTTATAGCCACCCAGTTACGTTGTGACGTTTGGTACACCCAAAGCATTCCTACGGTATCCGGGAGTTGCACAATCTCATGGTCTAAGGAAACGATACTTGACATTAGAAAAGCTCTTAGCAAACGAACTACACGATCTTGTGCTATGCTTAGGATTGGGTCTTGTCCATCACATCATTCTCCTAATGATGTGATCCCGTTATCAATGACATCCAATGTCCATGGTCAGGAAACCATAAGCATCTATTGATCAACGAGCTAGTCAACTAGAGGTTACTAGGGACATGTTGTGGTCTACGTATTCACACATGTATTACGGTTTCCAGTTAATACAATTATAGCATGAACAATAGACAATTATCATGAACAAGGAAATACAATAATAACCATTTTATTATTGCCTCTAGGGCATATTTCCAACAGTCTCCCACTTGCACTAGAGTCAATAATCTAGTTCACATCACTATGTGATTGTAATGAATCCAACACCCATGGGGTTTGTTCATATCTCGCTTGTGAGAGAGGTTACTAGTCAACGGGTCTGAACCTTCCAGATACGTGTGTGCTTTACAAATCTCTATGTCATCTTGTAGATGCAGCTACCACGCGCTACATGGAGCTATTGCAAATAACTGCTCTACTATACGAATCCGGTTTACTACTCAGAGTCATCCGGATTAGTGTCAAAGTTTGCATCGACGTAACCCTTTACGACGAACTCTTTTACCACCTCCATAATCGAGAAAATTCCTTAGTCCACTAGTTACTAAGGATAAGTTCGACCGCTGTCATGTGATCCATTCCTGGATCACTCTTGTACCCCTTGACTGACTCATGGCAAGGCACACTTCAGGTGCGGTACACATCATAGCATACTGTAGAGCCTACGTCTAAAGCATAGGGGACGACCTTCGTCCTTTCTCTCTCTTCTGCCGTGGTCAGGTCTTGAGTCTTACTCAATACTCACACCTTGTAACACAGCCAAGAACTCCTTCTTTGCTGATCTATTTTGAACTCCTTCAAAATCTTGTCACGGTATATATTCATTTGAAAGTACTATTAAGCGTTTTTGATCTATCCTTATAGATCTTGATGCTCAATGTTCAAGTAGCTTAATCCAGGTTTTCCATTGAAAAACACTTTTCAAATAACCTTGTATGCTTTCCAGAAATTCTACATCATTTCTGATCAACAATATGTTAACAACATATACTCATCAAAAATTCTATAGTGCTCCCACTCACTTCTTTGGAAATACAAGTTTCTCATAAACTTTGTATAAACCCAAAATCTTTGATCATCTCATCAAAGCGTACATTCCAACTCCGAGATGCTTACTCCAGTCCTTAAAGGATTGCTGGAGCTTTGCATACTTGTTAGCAACTTTCAGGATTGAAAAAACCTTCTGGTTGTATCACATACAACCTTTCCTCAAGAAAATCGTCGAGGAAACAATGTTTTGACATCCTATCTGCAAGATTTCATAAATAATGCAGTAACTGCTAATATAATTCCAACAGACTCTTAGCATCGCTACGAATGAGAAAATCTCATCGTAGTCAACTCCTTGAACTTGTCGGAAAACATCTTAACGACAAGTCGAGCTTTCTTAATGGTGATACTTACCATCATTGTCTGTCTTCCCTTTTAAAATCCATCTGCACCCAACAGCCTTACGACCATCAAGTAGTTCTTCCAAAGTCTATACTTTGTTTTCATACATGGATCCTCTCGGTTTTATGGCCTCAAGCCATTCGTCGGAATCCGGGCCCACCATCGCTTCTCCATAGCTTATAGGTTCATTGTTGTCTAGCAACATCACTTCCAAGACAGGATTACGTACCACTCTGAAGTAGTACGCATCCTTGTCGTCCTACGAGGTTTGGTAGTGACTTGATCCGAAGTTTCATGATCACTATCATAAGCTTCCACTTCAATTGGTGTAGGTGCCACAGGAACAACTTCCTGTGCCCAACTACACACTAGTTGAAGTCATGGTTCAATAACCTCATCAAGTCTCCACCATCCTCCCACTCAATTCTTTCGAGAGAAACTTTTCCTCGAGAAAGGACCCGTTTCTAGAAACAATCACTTTGCTTCCGGATCCGAAATAGGAGGTATACCCAACTATTTTGGGTATTCTATGAAGATGCATTTATCCGCTTTGGGTTCGAGCTTATCAGCCTGAAACATTTTCACATAAGCATCGCAGCCCCAAACTTTTAAGAAACGACAGCTTAGGTTTCTCTAAACCATAGTTCATACGGTGTCATCTCAACGGAATTGCGTGGTGCCCTATTTAAAGTGAATGCGGTTGTCTCTAATGCCTAACCCATAAACAATAGTTGTAATTCGATAAGAGACATCATGGTATGCACCATATCCAATAGGGTGCAGTTATGATGTACGGACACACCATCACACTATGGTGTTCCAGGCGGTATTAGTTGTGAAACAATTTCCACAATGTCTTAATTGTGTGCCAAACTCGTAACTCAGATATTCATCTCTATGATCATATCATAGACATTTTATCCTCTTGTCACGACGATCTTCAACTTCACTCTGAAATTACTTGAACCTTTCAATAATTCAGACTTGTGTTTTATCAAGTAAATATTCTCAGCATCCACTCAAATCATCTGTGAAGTAAGAACATAACGATATCCACTGCGTGCCTCAGCACTCATTGGACTGCGCACATCAAAATGTATTACTTCCAACAAGTTGCTTTCTTGTTCCATCTCACTAAAAACGAGGCCTTTCAGTCATCTTGCCCATGTGGTATGATTTGCATGTCTCAAGTGATTCAAAATCAAGTGAGTCCAAACGATCCATCTGTATGGAGTTTCTTCATGCATATATACCAATAGACATGGTTCGCATGTCTCAATCTTTTCAAAAACGAGTGAGTCCAAAGATCCATCAACATGGAGCTTCTTCATGCGTTTTATACCAATATGACTCAAGTGCCAGTGCCACAAGTATGTGGTACTATCTTATATCTTTTGGCATGAACATGTGTATCACTACGATCGAGATTCAACAAACCATTCATTTTAAGTGCAAGAACATTGAAGGTATTATTCAAATAGACAGAGTAACCATTATTCTCCTTAAATGAATAACCGTATTGCGATAAACATAATCCAATCATGTCTATGCTCAATGCAAACACCAAATAACAATTATTTAGGTTTAACACCAATCTCGATGGTAGAGGGAGCATGCGATGCTTGATCACATCAACCTTGGAAACACTTCCAACACATATCGTCATCTCACCTTTAGCTAGTCTCCGTTTATTCCGTAGCCTTTTATTTCGAGTTACCAACACTTAGCAACCGAACCGGTATCTAATACCCTGGTGCTACTAGGAGTACTAGTAAAGTACACATTAATATAATGTATATCCAATATACTTCTGTCGACCTTGCCTGCCTTCTCATCTACCAAGTATCTAGGGTAGTTCTGCTTCAGTGACCATTCCCCTCATTACAGAAGCACTTAGTCTCGGGTTTGGGTTCAACCTTGGGTTTCTTCACTAGAGCAGCAACTGATTTGCCGTTTCATGAAGTATCCCTTCTTTCCCTTGCCCTTCTTGAAACTAGTGGTTTTACTAACCATCAACAATTGATGCTCCTACCTGATTTCTACTTTCGCGGTGTCAAACATCGCGAGTTGCTCAAGGATCATCATGTCTATCCCTGATATGTTATAGTTCATCACAAAGCTCTAATAGCTTGGTGGCAGTGACTATGGAGAACCATCACTATCTCATCTGGAAGATTAACTCCCACTCGATTCAAGCGATTGTAGTACTCAGACAATCTGAGCACATGCTCAACGATTGAGCTTTTCCCCCTTAGTTTGCAGGCTTAAGAAACTTGTTAGAGGTCTCATACCTCTTGACGTGGGCACTAGTCTGAAATCCCAATTTCATTCTTTGGAACATCTCATATGTTCTGCAACGTTTCAAAAACGTCTTTGGCGCCTCAATTCTAAGCCGTTAGCATTACGCACTGAACTATCACGTAGTCATCAAAACGTGTATGTCAGATGTTTCGCAACATCTACAGACGACGCTCGAGGTTCAGCACACCGAGCGGTGCATTAAGGACATAAGCCTTCTGTGCAGCAATGAGGACAATCCTCAGTTTACGGACCCAGTCCGCATAATTGCAACTTTCAACTAAATTTCCTCTAGGAACAGAACTAAAGCGTAAGCTACGACATAATTTGCAAAGACCTTTTGACTATGTTCATGACAATTAAGTTCATCTTATTATTTAATGAACTCCCACTTAAATAGACATCCCTCTAGTCATCTAAGTGATACATGATCCGAGTCAACTAGGCCGTGTCCGATCATCACGTGAGATGGACTAGTCATCATCGGTGAACATCTTCATGTTGATCGTATCTGCTATATGACTCATGTTCGACCTTTCGGTCTTCCGTGTTCCGAGGCCATGTCTGTACATGCTAGGCTCGTCAAGTCAACCTAAGTGTTTCGCATGTGTAAATCTGGCTTACACCCGTTGTATGCGAATGTTAGAATCTATCACACCCGATCATCACGTGGTGCTTCGAAACAACGAACCTTCGCAACGGTGCACAGTTAGGGGGAACACATCTCTTGAAATTTTAGTGAGGGATCATCTTATTTATGCTACCGTCGTTCTAAGCAAATAAGATGTGAACATGACAAACATCACATGCATATCATAAAGTGACATGATATGGCCAATATCATCTTGCGCCTTTGATCTCCATCTATGAGGCGGGGCATGATCACCTTCGTCACCGGTATGACACCATGATCTCCATCATCGTGTCTTCATGAAGTTGTCTCGCCAACTATTACTTCTACTACTATGGCTAACGGTTAGCAATAACGTAAAGTAATTACATGGCGTTTTCATTGACACGCAGGTCATACAATAAATTAAGACAACTCCTATGGCTCCTGCCGGTTGTCATACTCATCGACATGCAAGTCGTGATTCCTATTACAAGAACATGATCAATCTCATACATCATATATATATATATAATTCATCACATCCTTTTGGCCATATCACATCACATAGCATACCCTGCAAAAACAAGTTAGACGTCCTCTAATTGTTGTTGCATGTTTTACGTGGCTGCTATGGGTTTCTAGCAAGAACGTTTCTTACCTATGCAAAAGCCACAACGGTGATATGCCAATTGCTATTTACCCTTCATAAGGACCCTCTTCATCGAATCCGATCCGACTAAAGTGGGAGAGACAGACACCCGCTAGCCACCTTATGCATCAAGTGCATGTCAGTCGGTGGAACCTGTCTCACGTAAGTGTACGTGTAAGGTCGGTCCGGGCCACTTCATCCCAATATGCCGCCGAATCAAGATAAGACTAGTAACGACAAGCAAATTGAACAAATCATCGTCCACAACTACTTTGTGTTCTACTCGTGCATAGAATCTACACATAAACCTAGCTCTGATACCACTGTTGGGGAACGTAGCAGAAATTTAAAATTTTCTACGTATCACCAAGATCAATCTATGGAGTCATCTAGCAATGAGAGAGAGGGGAATGCATCTACATACCCTTGTAGATCGTGCTCGGAAGCGTTCAAGAGAACGGGGTTGATGGAGTCGTACTCGTCGTGATCCAAATCACCGATGATCCTAGCGCCGAACGGACGGCACCTCCGCGTTCAACACACGTTCGGAGCGGGGACGTCTCCTCCTTCTTGATCCAGCAAGGGGGGAGGAGAAGTTGATGGAGATCCAGCAGCACGACGGCGTGGTGGTGGAAGTAGCGGGATCCCGGCAGGGCTTCGCCAAGCGCAAGCGGGGAGGAAGAGGTGTCACGGGAGGGAGGAAGGCGCCAGGGCTTGGGGTGCTGCTCCCATGCGCCTCCCCACTATATATAGGGGTGGAGGGGGCTGGTTTCTTGCCCTCCAAGTCCATTGGGGCATTGGCAAAGGTGGGGGAAAGAAATCCCATCATTTCCCTTCCCCACAGATTGTTATCCCCCTTTTTTAGGGATCTTGATCTTATCCCTTCGGGATATGACCTTATTCCTTCTAAGGTGGGATCTTGGTGCGCCTTGACCAGGGGTGTGGGGCCTTGCCCCCACTACCCACGTTCATGTGGGTCCCCCCATGCAGGTGGGCCCCACTTCGGAACCTTCTAGAACCTTCCCGGTACAATACCGAAAAATCCCGAACATTTTCCGGTGGCCAAAATAGGACTTCCCATATATAAATCTTTACCTCTGGACCATTCCGGAACTCCTCGTGACGTCCGGGATCTAATCCGGGACTCCGAACAACTTTCGGTTAACCGCATACTAATATCTCTACAACTCTAGCGTCACCGAACCTTAAGTGTGTAGACCGTACGGGTTCGGGAGACATGTAGACATGACCGAGACATTTCTCCGGTCAATAACCAACAACGGGATCTGAATACCCATGTTGGCTCCCACATGCTCCACGATGATCTCATTGGATGAACCACGATGTCGAGGATTCAATCAATCCCGTATACAATTCCCTTTGTCTATCGGTATGTTACTTGCCCGAGATTCGATCGTCGGTATCCCAATACCTCGTTCAATCTCGTTACCGGCAAGTCTCTTTACTCGTTCCGTAACGCATGATCCCGTGGCTAACTCCTTAGTCACATTGAGCTCATTATGATGATGCATTACCGAGTGGGCCCAGAGATACCTCTCCGTCATACGGAGTGACAAATCCCAGTCTCGATTCGTGCCAACCCAACAGACACTTTCGGAGATACCTGTAGTGCACCTTTATAGCCACCCAGTTACGTTGTGACGTTTGGTACACCCAAAGCATTCCTACGGTATCCGGGAGTTGCACAATCTCATGGTCTAAGGAAACGATACTTGACATTAGAAAAGCTCTTAGCAAAGGATATACACGATCTTGTGCTATGCTTAGGATTGGGTCTTGTCCATCACATCATTCTCCTAATGATGTGATCCCGTTATCAATGACATCCAATGTCCATGGTCAGGAAACCATAAGCATCTATTGATCAACGAGCTAGTCAACTAGAGGCTTACTAGGGACATGTTGTGGTCTATGTATTCACACATGTATTACGGTTTCCAGTTAATACAATTATAGCATGAACAATAGACAATTATCATGAACAAGGAAATACAATAATAACCATTTTATTATTGCCTCTAGGGCATATTTCCAACACATATGATCTTCCACCAAATAAACCAACTAGCATCAACTACAAGGAGTAACCAACACTACTAGCAACCTACAGGTACCAATCCCAGACTTAGAGACAAGAATTGGGTACAAGAGATGAATTAGGGATTGAGAGGAGATGGTGCTGGTGAAGATGTTGATGGAGATTGCCCTCTCCCGATGAGAGGAGCGTTGGTGATGACGATGGCGATGATTTCCCCCTCCCGGAGGGAAGTGTCCCCGGCAGAACAGCTCTGCCGGAGCCCTAGATTGGTTCCGCCAAGGTTCCGCCTCGTGGCGGCGGAGTCTCGTCCCGAAAGCTTTCTTATGATTTTTCTTCGGACGAAAGACTTCATATACCAGAAGATGGGCATCGGAGAGCCAACAGGGGGCCCACGAGGCAGGGGGCGCGCCCCCCACCCTCGTGGACAGGTGGAGGCCCCCCTGACGTAGATTCTTCTTCCTGTATTTTTTATTATTTCCAAAAATAACTTTTGTGGAGTTTCAGGACTTTTGGAGTTGTGCAGAATAGGTCTCTAATATTTGCTCCTTTTCCAGCCCAGAATTCCAGCTGCCGGCATTCTCCCTCCTTATGTAATCCTTGTAAAGTAAGAGAGTGACATAATATGTAATAACAGCCCATAATGCAATAAATATTGATATAAAAGCATGATGCAAAATGGACGTATCAACTCCCCCAAGCTTAGACCTCGCTTGTCCTCAAGCGAAAGCCGATAACGATAAATATGTCCACATGTTTAGAGGTAGAGGTGTCGATAAAATAAAATACGGACATGAGGGCATCATGATTATTCTTATAACAGCAACATATATGGATATTGTCATATGATTCCTTATGCTCAAGTAATAATCTATTCACAATGCAAAGTATAAATCAGAAACTTTATTGAGAACTAACAAACTATAATCTCAGTCATTGAGGCAATTGCAATTTATCATAACATCACAAAGAGTCTATGTCAGAACTTTCTAGCAAGTCCACATACTCAACTATCATTTAGTCTTTCATAATTGCTAACACTCACGCAATACTTGTGGTTACGGAGTTTTAACCAGACACAGAGAAAGATAGGGGCTTATAGTTTCGCCTGCCAACCTTTTACCTCAAGGGTAATGTCAACAATAATAGTTCATGCTAACTTACATCCAATTAGATATATCTATCAGGATCTTTCCAACACCCTGTGCTTGCCAAAGGATAAAATGTAAAAAAGAAAGGTGAAGATCACCATGACTCTTGCATAAGGTAGAAGATAATAGTAACAGATAGGCCCTTCGCAGAGGGAAGCAGAGGTTGCCATGCGCTTTCAGGGTTGGATGCACAAAATCTTAATGCGAAAGAACATCACTTTATATTGCCACTTGTGATATGAACCTTTATTATGCAGTCCGTCGCTTTTATTTCTTCCACATCACAAGATCGTATAAAGCTTATTTCCTCCACACCAATCAATCATACATATTTAGAGAGCAATTTTTATTGCTTGCACCAATGACAACTTACTTGAAGGATCTTACTCAATCCATAGGTAGATATGGTGGACTCTCATGGCAAAACTGGTTTAAGGGTTTTTGGAAGCACAAGTAGTATCTCTACTTGGTGCAAAGAATTTGGCTAGCATGAGGGGGAAAGGCAAGCTCAACATGTTGGATGATCCATGACAATATACTTTATCTCAGATATAAGAAAACATAACCCATTACTGTGACGCCCCCGATTTGACCGTACACTAATCATGCATGCAAATGTGTACGATCACGATCAGGGACTCACGGGAAGATATCATAACACAACTCTACAACATAAATAAGTCATACAAGCATTATAATACAAGCCAGGGGCCTCGAGGGCTCGAATACAATTGCTCGATCATAGACAAGTCAGCGGAAGCAACAATATCTGAGAACAAACATAAGTTAAACAAGTTTGCCTTAAGAAGGCTAGCACAAAAGTAGCAACGATCGTAAAGGCAAGGCCTCCTGCCTGGGACCTCCTAACTACTCCTGGTCGTCGTCAGCGGCCTGCACGTAGTAGTAGGCACCTCCAGTGTCGTGGGTGTCGTCGTCGACGGTGGCGTCTGGCTCCTGGACTCCAGCATCTGGTTGCGACAACCAGATAGAAAGGAAAAAGGGGGAAAAGAGGGAGAGAAGCAACCGTGAGTACTCATCCAAAGTACTCGCAAGCAAGGAGCTACACTACATATGCATGGGTATATGTGTAAAGGGGCATATCAGTGGACTGAACTGCAGAATGCCAGAATAAAAGGGGGATAGCTAGTCCTGTCGAAGACTACGCTTCTGGCCACCTCCGTCTTGCAGCATGTAGAAGAGAGTAGATTGAAGTCCTCCAAGTAGCATCGCATAGCATAATCCTACCCGGCGATCCCCTCCTCGTCGTCCTGTTAGAGAGCGATCACCGGGTTGTATCTGGAACTTGGAAGGGTGTATTTTATTCAGTATCCAGTTCTAGTTGTCATAAGCTCAAGGTACAACTCCGGGTCGTCCTTTTACCGAGGGACACGGCTATTCGAATAGATAAACTTCCCTGCAGGGGTGCACCACATAACCCAACACACTCGATCCCATTTGGCCGGACACACTTTTCTGGGTCATGCCCGGCCTCGTCAGATCAACACGTCGCAGCCCCACCTAGGCCCAACAGAGAGGTCAGCACGCCGGTCTAAACCTATGCGCGCAGGGGTCTGGGCCCATCGCCCTATGCACACCTGCACGTTGCGTACGCGGCCGAAAGCAGACCTAGCCCCCTTAATACAAGCGCGAGCTTACGGTCCAATGCGGCGCGCGCCACTCAGTTGCTGACGTCAAAAGAGCTTCGGCTGATACCACGACGTCGGGATACCCATAACTACTCCCACGTAGATGGTTAGTGCGTATAGACCAAATGGCCAGACTCAGATCAAATACCCAGAACTCGTTAATCGTGTTGTGTATCCGCGAATGCCGACTAGGGCCAGGCCCACCTCTCACCTAGGCGGTCTCAACCTGCCCTGTCACTCCGCCATAAAGTAACAGTCGGGGGCCGTCAGGAACCCAGGCCCACCTCTACCGGGGTGGAGCCACCTGTCCTTTCAGCCCCCTCATCAGAATCACTTGCGGGTACTCCTCGAGCCGACCCGACTTTAGTCACCACATGTGTCATGTATATAATGTATATAGTATATACCCGTGATCACCTCCCGAAGTGATCACGGCCCAGTAGTATAGCATGGCAGACGGACAAGAGTGTAGGGCCACTGATGGAACACTAGCATCCTATACTAAGCAGTAGGATAGCAGGTAAGGGAAACAACTGTAGCAACAATGACAGGCTATGCAACAGAATAGGATTAATCGAAAGCAGTAACATGCTACACTACTCTAATGCAAGTAGTAGAGAGTAGAGTAGGCGATATCTGGTGATCAAGGGGGGGGGCAAGTAGGAGGGGTCGTCAACTCCGTAGTCGAACTGGGCAGCAGCAGCGTCGGTCTTGTAGTCTACCGGAGAGAAGAGGGGGAAGAAACAGTAAATACAATGCAAACATAAGCATGACGATGCGTGATATGACAATGAGCGGTGCTAGGGGTGTCCTAACGCGACAGTAGGTGGTACCGGTGAAGGGGGGAACATCCGGGAGGTATTCCCGATGTCTCGCGTTTTCGGACAGACGGACCGGAGGGGGAAAGTTGCTAGTTCGATAGGTTAGGGAGGTGTGGTGGACGAACGGGTTGCGTATTTGGATTCGTCTCGTCGTTCTGAGCAACTTTCATATAGAAAACATTTTCATCCGAGTTACGGTTTAAAAGATATGAATTTTCAAAGTTTATTTGAATTTTTGGAATTATTTATTAAGCAAAAATGAATTATGACGTCAGCATGAGGCAATGCTGACGTCAGCAGGTCAACAGGTCGGCTGACCAGTCAAACCAGACAGGTGGGTCCAGTGGGACCCACATGTCAGCCTCTGTTAGTCTAATATTAATTTAAACTAAACTAACAGTGTAATTAGAGGGGTGGGCCCCATATGTCAGTGAGTGATTAGTTAATCTAATTATTTTTATTTATAAAACATTTTCTTTTTCTTTATTTTTGCGGCGGGGCCCGCATGTCAGTGACTGGGCCTGCCCAGTCAGCACGTTGACCCAGTCAACGGGGCCCACGGGGCCCACTGGCAGTGGCACTGGGGGTGGCCCCAGGCCAGCCACGTCGGCGGCCGGCGCCGGAGCGGCTCCGGCGAGCCAAACGCGGCGGCGCGGCTCGGGAGGGACGCGGGTTTCACGTACAGTGGGTCTGCGGGGGCGTGGCTGGGCGCGTTCGACGCGGCTCGGCGCCGCGCGTCCAACGGCGGTGGTCGGAGGGGCTGGAACGGGCGGGGGCGAGCGCTACGAGCTCGCCGGCGGCGAGGTGCTACGGGTGCCCGACGGAAACGCGGCTACGGCGGACTATCGAGCAAGCGGAGGGGCTGGGGGGCATCTACGTACGGTGGGGAGTGCAACGGGCTTGAGCCCGTGACCAAAAGGTCACCGGAGACCCGCCGGCGGCGAGCTCCGCGGCGCGGCGTTCGGGCACGCGTGGGGGAGCAGCTAGGGAACGTGGGCGAGCTAACGGAGAGGGGGAGGAGAAGCGGGAGCTCACAGCGGAGCCGTAGGGAGTGGCAGTGAGCTCGGGGAGGGCGCGGGGTAGCCGGAATCGGCGACGAACGACGGCGGCCGTGCGGGGAAGACGAGCTCGGGGAGGTCAGTGCAGAGGCGCTCGGCTCGTCTCCGATGGCGTAGTCGACGTAGTCGACGGCGGGGAGTCGTTCGGGCACGTCGTCGGGGCAATCGGGGCACGGCGGCCGCGGGAACGACGGTGAACGGCGGCGAGCGCGCTCGGGCAGAGGGGATCGAAGGGGAGAGGGAGGTGGATCTGACGGGGGAAGGCTCAGAGGCCGAGGGGTGAGCGGGGGCGAGTGGGAGAGAGGCCCGAGGAGGCGGGGGGAGCTGGCGCCCTTATCCTCCCCGTCGCCGGCGAGGGGGTGCGGCGGGGACGGCCCCTGTTCCGACCCCGGTCGGGGGAACAGGGAAGGGGGCGAGGGGGAGAGGTGGGCTGGGCCGGGGGGGTCGGGGGGTGGCGGCCCAGTTTGGGCCACGGGTCCAGTGGGGGGAAAGGGCCTTCTCCTTTTTTTTCTCTGTCTGTTCTGTTTTCTGTTTTCTTTTTATTTGTTTATTTTCTTTTCTGTTTTATTTCATTTAAAAGTATTTAGGTATTTTATAAAAATGTGTTTTCTCCACCATAATTACCAGTGTATTATTTGGCACCCACCGAACATTTTAGTTTTGACATTTGAAAAGTTTTATTGTTTGCTTGATTTTGAATTTGAATTGGAATTATTTTTGGACCATCGCGAGATTAACAACAGTAACCAAGGTGACGTGGCCTCATTAGCGTGGAATTACTGTAGCCTAATTATCCGGGCGTCACAATTCTCCTCCACTACAAGAAATCTCGTCCCGAGATTTAGGAGCGGTTATAAGGGGGAAGGGATTTGGTTACGAAATTCTAACGATTCTTCTCGGTCATAGTTGCTCTTCTCGAAGAGGTTGATCCATTACATTGATGCCTTCAGTCCTCTGCTTCAGGTCATCATGATGAACTTTGTCGTCCTTTCTTCAGGATCTTCACCGTACTTATGAAAGGGTGAGAAGGGAAAACCCTATAAGGACGGATTCTAACAAGATCGAGCATCAGACGGTTAACTTAGGGGAAGAAGCATAAATATCTCTCGAATTGAAACTTAAGAAGATGTCGAGAGCAAAGTAAGAAGGTACCATGAGAAGTTTCAAAATGATAGGCAAGCGTTCGATGCCTATCAGAAGGTGAAAGGGGTTCAGAGCAACGAGAATAAGTATTGCGTCTGATACCCGAATAGATCACTTGGCAGGTGGCCCGTGAGTTATGTAAGAAGTCAAGCGCGAGGAATAACTCTGGAAACCGGGGGTGTACAGGAGAGTCAGGTTTCGATCTTGTGGAACTGTGGGTTATGGGCGCACCATGTGGATTAAAGTAGGAGGAACGGTGACATCTTGCACGGTCATGATAGCAAGACATGTCAGAGGGTAGCCTGTCGATTATATGTCAGCAACATCATCGGTACCAAGGGCGAGGGACGAAGAGAACCATTTTCCTGCTCGTTGAAACGAGGCGGACCAATAGGCAAGGTTCTCGTCCATCGGTGGTTACCGGAATGTCACCAACAATAGTAACAGGGTCTTACTGACAGAGTTGTACACCGAGGTGTTTGCACAAGCAGGGAATTAATACTGCTTAGATCATAATGATCATCAGAAACGTTAAACCAACCAATGGAAAGGAAAATATGATTATCAGTTTAAACAGAACAATGGAAAGGAAAATGTGTTTAAACACATATTTCAGGGATATATCCTTCCCAAAGACAAGCGGAGCATGATATTCATGACAGGATAGAAAGTAGAAAACCATTTAGGTAGGGGGGGAGGAATCTCATGATACTACCCATACAATAGTGTTAGGATAATTGATAAAGAAAATTTAGCATTGTGCTTCAAATGTTCATGTTGAAAATCAGAGTACCACAGACATGCTTCGAGATAGCATTGACATGGTCAACAGGTGAAGATCAAACTTTGGAAACAAAAGGATCCATCAGGAACAACTTATAGAATAAGTCTTACAATTTCCTCATGGAAGAATAGCTAACCTTGCTGAAAGGAAAGCTTATAACAATAGGTCCTCCGGCCAGGTGTGTTTGGCATGTCATCACCTTACCGGGTCATAAATAGGCCAATGTTATAACTCTTGGAAATATGTTCCAACCATCATATCTGACCGAGATTCAGATTTGATTGGTGTCAGGATAACTCAGACTCAGGATGCCTGAGAAGAAAGGTGCAACACAAATTGTCGAAACGACATCGAAGATTCTCGGGAGATGAACTATGGAAGCGAGTTCCGAACAAGGGTTCATAATTTAATCAAGGAGAGGTGAGGAGGTGACTGCTTGACTCAGCGACAATCCATTGAGATTTCCAAAGGATGGATTTCCACCACTATGTGAACAAGGAGATAACATTAGCTAGATCGAATGACTTAATGATGTATGCTCGAGGAAAACATACACAGTTAAACATTGGTTGAAATGTGCAACCGAAATATGGGCTAGGTAGCACAATCAATGTTCGAATGATGATTCATTAAACCATAGACGTAGAATGAAACTATAGACCAATGACTTCAAAGCAATAGGGTTGCTAGAATTTTAGAATTTACACATCACAGCCCATTTGTTGGTATTCCTTTTAGAAACAACACGGGGACCAAGAAGAATGGTGATGGGGAGAAGTATCACTGTACCAAGATGTCATGCGAGGTGGTGAAATTCTTACGACATACTTGACATAAAAGATGGTAATACTCCAAGGTAAAGAAGAACAATTGCTGGATAGCAAGGAACTCATGGTATAACACCAAACACGAACAAGCTTGTGTTGGTGGGAAGGCAATAAAGTGGTCGACGATAACACAGATCATCGAGGGCAAGGATGGTATTTCTCATCATGAACTCAATCGATATCCTGGAAGAGCGCATAAGGTTGATGAAGATCACGACACATTTGTCGAGAGATTTCATGAAGATGTAAAATCAGCGACGACATCAAGTCAAAGGAATGATGAAGCGGACGGTTATTGGAACCATGATTAGGACACACGCTTGAACTCAAGCTTGTTGTTCCAGGTGAAATGGCATGAGAGGAAGATCGGCGTAAGCTTAGCTCATCATCGAAAGTTGTGTTCCGGGGTTAAGGACCAGGTAGCACAGTTAAAATTTAGCACGCTAATGATATAGCCGATCAGGCTAGGAATGACTTAATGATTATTAAACTCGTAAGCAACGAAAATTACCTAGAGTTATTGAATCGGAGTGCGGACTTGATTCACTATTCGGTGTTCTTGGTTGACAAACAACCCAGAGCCCATGAAGTGACAAAGACAAGGTAAGGTAGTACTTCATCAAAGTTTATAAGATGTAGTGCAATGGTAAGATATCCCCGAGATACCAGGGGTAATACTCAAAGGTAGATCATAATAGAGGTTGGGCAGGCGTATTGACCTGCAGAAGACAAGTGATTTAACTTGTCCAAGAAATGGTATTTAAAGGAGAACATGGCCGGAACCACGATTGCAAAAGGCCAGATCCCAGATATAAGATGAACTTATACCAAGGGAATAATTAATTTAAGAGAAGCTTTTAATGATAAGATCTACATCGTGTCCATGGGCATGAACACAAAGTTCAAGGTCGACTCCCACTTCTTCAATGCATAACCTTCCCTTCGCCTCTCGTATTTTGATAATGACATTAGATGTCGAAAGTTTTACCTGGTGCAATACCAGATAAGTATGTCCCGCGAAATCTTTCGGGTTCACACAGATTAAGGAAGGCATAGGTTCAACCCATCGGGGCATCGAAGAAAGATATACTACAAACTTCAGGAGTAAATAACACAAGCTCAGAAGTAGAGCACGGTCGACAAAGCAGAGGATACAATTTACCAAAGGCATCATGTATCCGAGGAAAAGCTCACAAGCTTATTTAATATGGAGGACATTGTCGGATAAAATCCGACAAAAGGGTCTGGTGGTCCACAAGGGATCTGATGTGAGCATCAGTACTCAACCAGAGGAAGAAGAATGTAAGGAGATCTGATTATAGAAACAACTGACTAACTCAAAGTTCAAATGCAAAGGAATTATGATTCCCAAATCAGGGGGTCAGAAGCAACGCTCTGAGCAAGGATGGATAAGTTGAGTAGGCTTAGGGGTACCATCGATGGCAATTTGATAGGTCGAGATCCAGCTCACGTTTAGAATGGCGTCTGAGCCGGAAGAATGGATTCTAGGATATGATTGAGGATTGCGAGCATTCGCAACAAATTGAATCAACGGACTCAAACTGATAACGATAAGAGATGCCAATAAGATTACGAGACTTAAGATTAATCATAATGCAAGTAAGCAAGAATTTCAAGAGCAAAAAGGCTCCTGAAGATTTTCGGAAAATCGAATGATATTTTGCACACTTTTGTGAAATACCTGAATCAACTGGGGATGAGCGAATACTCGGTAAGTGCGAGGATTATCCTTAGGGGTATTCCGGTGTCAAAGGACAGCAAGGCAGTAAGCTCAATGATTCTCGGAACAACAGAGATAATTTTGGGGTATCTTGTAATAACAAGATCAACTGGGAAACATTGTATGAATGGCAAGTATACGCGGTTATCCATAGGAGTTTATCGATGAAAGGAAATTGCAAAAGCGATGAACACAAGTTCTCGGGTTATCAGCGGAGAGTATCTTCAGGGTCTTCACGTGCAGCAGACGATCATCAGCAATAAGGGGCTCTCCGGGTGAAAGTGATAACGAGATCCTAATGTTAGATTTAGCAAAATTCACTTAACCCGAATAGAAGAGAGATCAGAGTCCCAGAGTATAGACAAGGAGTAAAAGATCCTAATACCACCCAATGGCGACGTGGGCCCGTAAGCCACACAGCCATGTTAGTAAAAGTTTTTCAACGACTAGACTCGACTTCGGCCAAGGAGTTGGAAAGGGGGATTCCTACAGGCAGTTGGCTCTGATACCAACTTGCGACGCCCCCGATTTGACCGTACACTAATCATGCATGCAAATGTGTACAATCACGATCAGGGACTCACGGGAAGATATCACAACACAACTCTACAACATAAATAAGTCATACAAGCATTATAATACAAGCCAGGGGCCTCGAGGGCTCGAATACAATTGCTCGATCATAGACAAGTCAGCGGAAGCAACAATATCTGAGAACAGACATAAGTTAAACAAGTTTGCCTTAAGAAGGCTAGCACAAAAGTAGCAACGATCGTAACGGCAAGGCCTCCTGCCTGGGACCTCCTAACTACTCCTGGTCGTCGTCAGCGGCCTGCACGTAGTAGTAGGCACCTCCAGTGTCGTGGGTGTCGTCGTCGACGGTGGCGTCTGGCTCCTGGACTCCAGCATCTGGTTGCGACAACCAGATAGAAAGGAAAAAGGGGGAAAAGAGGGAGAGAAGCAACCGTGAGTACTCATCCAAAGTACTCGCAAGCAAGGAGCTACACTACATATGCATGGGTATATGTGTAAAGGGGCATATCAGTGGACTAAACTGCAGAATGCCAGAATAAAAGGGGGATAGCTAGTCCTGTCGAAGACTACGCTTCTGGCCACCTCCGTCTTGCAGCATGTAGAAGAGAGTAGATTGAAGTCCTCCAAGTAGCATCGCATAGCATAATCCTACCCGGCGATCCCCTCCTCGTCGCCCTGTTAGAGAGCGATCACCGGGTTGTATCTGGCACTTGGAAGGGTGTATTTTATTCAGTATCCAGTTCTAGTTGTCATAAGCTCAAGGTACAACTCCGGGTCGTCCTTTTACCGAGGGACACGGCTATTCGAATAGATAAACTTCCCTGCAGGGGTGCACCACATAACCCAACACGCTCGATCCCATTTGGCCGGACACACTTTTTTGGGTCATGCCCGGCCTCGTAAGATCAACACATCGCAGCCCCACCTAGGCCCAACAGAGAGGTCAGCACGCCGGTCTAAACCTATGCGCGCAGGGGTCTGGGCCCATCGCCCTATGCACACCTGCACGTTGCGTACGCGGCCAGAAGCAGACCTAGCCCCCTTAATACAAGCGCGAGCTTACGGTCCAATGCGGCGCGCGCCACTCAGTTGCTGACGTCAAAAGAGCTTCGGCTGATACCACGACGTCGGGATACCCATAACTACTCCCACGTAGATGGTTAGTGCGTATAGACCAAATGGCCAGACTCAGATCAAATACCCAGAACTCGTTAATCGTGTTGTGTATCCGCGAATGCTGACTAGGGCCAGGCCCACCTCTCACCTAGGCGGTCTCAACCTGCCCTCTCGCTCCGCCATAAAGTAACAGTCGGGGGCCGTCAGGAACCCAGGCCCACCTCTACCGGGGTGGAGCCACCTGTCCTTTCAGCCCCCTCATCAGAATCACTTGCGGGTACTCCTCGAGCCGACCCGACTTTAGTCACCACATGTGTCATGTATATAATGTATATAGTATATACCCGTGATCACCTCCCGAAGTGATCACGGCCCAGTAGTATAGCATGGCAGACGGACAAGAGTGTAGGGCCACTGATGGAACACTAGCATCCTATACTAAGCAGTAGGATAGCAGGTAAGGGAAACAACTGTAGCAACAATGACAGGCTATGCAACAGAATAGGATTAATCGAAAGCAGTAACATGCTACACTACTCTAATGCAAGTAGTAGAGAGTAGAGTAGGCGATATCTGGTGACCAAGGGGGGGGCTTGCCTGGTTGCTCTGGCAAGTAGGAGGGGTCGTCAACTCCGTAGTCGAACTGGGCAGCAGCAGTGTCGGTCTCGTAGTCTACCGGAGAGAAGAGGGGGAAGAAACAGTACATACAATGCAAACATAAGCATGACGATGCGTGATATGACAATGAGCGGTGCTAGGGGTGTCCTAACGCGACAGTAGGTGGTACCGGTGAAGGGGGGGAACATCCGGGAGGTATTCCCGATGTCTCGCGTTTTCGGACAAACGGACCGGAGGGGGAAAGTTGCTAGTTCGATAGGTTAGGGAGGTGTGGTGGACGAACGGACTGCGTATTTGGATTCGTCTTGTCGTTCTGAGCAACTTTCATATAGAAAACATTTTCATCCGAGTTACGGTTTAAAAGATATGAATTTTCAAAGTTTATTTGAATTTTTGGAATTATTTATTAAGCAAAAATGAATTATGACGTCAGCATGAGGCAATGCTGACGTCAGCAGGTCAACAGGTCGGCTGACCAGTCAAACCAGACAGGTGGGTCCAGTGGGACCCACATGTCAGCCTCTGTTAGTCTAATATTAATTTAAACTAAACTAACAGTGTAATTAGAGGGGTGGGCCCCATATGTCAGTGAGTGATTAGTTAATCTAATTATTTTTATTTATAAAACATTTTCTTTTTCTTTATTTTTGCGGCGGGGCCCACATGTCAGTGACTGGGCCTGCCCAGTCAGCACGTTGACCCAGTCAACGGGGCCCACGGGGCCCACTGGCAGTGGCACTGGGGGTGGCCCCAGGCCAGCCACGTCGGCGGCCGGCGCCGGAGCGGCTCCGGCGAGCCAAACGCGGCGGCGCGGCTCGGGAGGGACGCGGGTTTCACGTACAGTGGGTCTGCGGGGGCGTGGCTGGGCGCGGCTCGGCGCCGCGCGTCCAACGGCGGTGGTCGGAGGGGCTGGAACGGGCGGGGGCGAGCGCTACGAGCTCGCCGGCGGCGAGGTGCTACGGGTGCCCGACGGAAACGCGGCTACGGCGGACTATCGAGCAAGCGGAGGGGCTGGGGGGCATCTACGTACGGTGGGGAGTGCAACGGGCTTGAGCCCGTGACCAAAAGGTCACCGGAGACCCGCCGGCGGCGAGCTCCGCGGCGCGGCGTTCGGGCGCGCGTGGGGGAGCAGCTAGGGAACGTGGGCGAGCTAACGGAGAGGGGGAGGAGAAGCGGGAGCTCACAGCGGAGCCGTAGGGAGTGGCAGTGAGCTCGGGGAGGGCGCGGGGTAGCCGGAATCGGCGACGAACGACGGCGGCCGTGCGGGGAAGACGAGCTCGGGGAGATCGGTGCAGAGGCGCTCGGCTCGTCTCCGATGGCGTAGTCGACGTAGTCGACGGCGGGGAGTCGTTCGGGCACGTCGTCGGGGCAATCGGGGCACGGCGGCCGCGGGAACAACGGTGAACGGCGGCGAGCGCGCTCGGGCAGAGGGGATCGAAGGGGAGAGGGAGGTGGATCTGACGGGGGAAGGCTCAGAGGCCGAGGGGTGAGCGGGGGCGAGTGGGAGAGAGGCCCGAGGAGGCGGGGGGAGCTGGCGCCCTTATCCTCCCCGTCGCCGGCGAGGGGGTGCGGCGGGGACGGCCCCTGTTCCGACCCCGGTCGGGGGAACAGGGAAGGGGGCGAGGGGGAGAGGTGGGCTGGGCCGGGGGTGTCGGGGGTGGCGGCCCAGTTTGGGCCACGGGTCCAGTGGGGGGAAAGGGCCTTCTCCTTTCTTTTTTTTCTCTGTCTGTTCTGTTTTCTGTTTTCTTTTTATTTGTTTATTTTCTTTTCTGTTTTATTTCATTTAAAAGTATTTAGGTATTTTATAAAAATGTGTTTTCTCCACCATAATTACCGGTGTATTATTTGGCACCCACTGAACATTTTAGTTTTGACATTTGAAAAGTTTTATTGTTTGCTTGATTTTGAATTTGAATTGGAATTATTTTTGGACCATCGCGAGATTAACAACAGTAACCGAGGTGACGTGGCCTCATTAGCGTGGAATTACTGTAGCCTAATTATCCGGGCGTCACAATTACGTTGTCTTCCTTGTCCAACATCAACTCTTTAGCATGTCATATTTTAATGAGTGCTCACAATCATAAAAGATGTCCAAGATAGTATATTTATATGTGAAACCTCTCTTTCTTTATTACTTCCTATTAATTGCAACGATGACCAAAACTATGTTTGTCAACTCTCAACAACTTTTAATCATCATACTCTTTCTATGTGAAGTCATTACTCTCCAAAAGATCAATATGATCTCTTTGTTTCTTTTTATTCTTTCTCTTTTCTTTTATTCACTCAAGATCATAGCAAAATAATCAAGCCATTGGCTCAACACTAATCTTTATTATATAGCTCACGGACTCGATTACATAGAGGGATCATAAAGCAAAACTCAAAAATAGATCATGCCAAAACATTATTCTACTGGATCAAGATAGTACTAAAAGGACCGAACTAAGAAAACGGTAAAGATAGGAGTGTGATGGTGATACGATACCGGGGCATCTCCCCCAAGCTTGGCAGTTGCCAAGGGGAGTGCCCATACCCATGTGATTATGTCTCCTTTGCTGGTGAAGAAGATGGTGGTGATGATGGGTAGTCGCACATCGAGCGTAAGAGATCCTCCAACTTGCGGATAATGCCCTTGAGTGCAACGATATGCTCCTTCAACAAAATATTTTCACGTGTGAGATAGTTGTTTTGTATATGAGCTAACTCAATCATCTTGAAAGCTTCGATCTCAGTTGGGGTAAGAAGATTGTGATCAAGTTGAAGAATGTCTTCTGTTGCCGGAACTTGGTCCTTCGTGGCCTTCTTGATCCCTTCATCCTTGTTAATCTCCATGGGTTCTTCCCTCTTCAGCTCTATCTTCATTAGCCAAGCATTGTTGTCACCATTGTTGGAGGAGGGGGACGACATGATGCCTGGCCTTGACAACCCTGACAGAAAACAGCTCGAAACAAGAACAGAGGACAATTGCGTGATACGGGAGTCAAAACCTTCAGGAGATTATATAATAAATTTTTATCGACCAAAATACGTATCGTGCAAGAAAACGGAGTCCGAAAAGCGCACGAGGTGCCCACGAGGCAAGGGGCGCGCCCAGGGGCGTAGGGCGCGCCCTCCACCCTCGTGGAGGCCTCGTGTCCTTCCCGGACTGCTTCTTAATTTTCTATTTTTCTAAATATTCCAAAACGGAGAAAAATTGCCTTTAGAACTATTTTGGAGTCGGTTTACTTACCGTACCACATACCTATTCCTTTTCGGAGTCTAGAACCTTCCGGGAAGTGTCTCTTATGTATTCCTCCGGGGTTACGGTTTCAATAACATTGGTTTCAACATTTATAGGATTACCTGAGATATAATGTTTAATTATTTGACCGTTCACCACCTTCGGATTTGTGCCTTCGAAGTTGTTGATTTTTATGGCACCGGAACGATAGACCTCCTCGATAACGTAAGGGCCTTCCCATTTAGAGAGAAGTTTTCCTGCAAAAAATCTTAAATGAGAGTTGTATAGCAATACATAATCACCTACATTAAACTCACGCTTTTGTATCCTTTTGTCATGCCATCTTTTAACTTTTTCTTTAAACAATTTGGCATTTTCATAGGCTTGTGTTCTCCATTCATCAAGTGAGCTAATGTCAAATAACCTCTTCTCACCGGCAAGTTTGAAATCATAATTGAGCTCTTTAATAGCCCAATAAAGCCTTATGTTCTAGTTCGAGGGGTAAGTTACATGCTTTTCCATCAACCATTTTATATGAAGACATACCCATAGGATTTTTATATGCAGTTCTATAGGCCCATAATGCATCATCAAGTTTCTTGGACCAATTCTTTCTAGATCTATTAACAGTCTTTTGCAAAATTAATTTGAGCTCTCTGTTACTCAATTCTACTTGACCACTAGACTGTGGATGATAAGGAGATGCAATTCTATGATTAACATCATACTTAGCGAGCATTTTACGGAAAGCACCATGAATAAAATGTGAACCACCATCAGTCATTAAATATCTAGGGACTTCAAACCTCGAAAAAATAACTTCTTTAAGCATCTTAGTAGAAGTGTTATGATCAGCACTACTAGTTGGAATAGCTTCTACCCACTTAGTAACGTAATCAACAGCAACTAAAATATGTGTGTATCCATTAGAGGCAGGAAAAGGTCCCATATAATCAAAGCCCCAAACGTCAAATGGTTCAATAACAAGTGAATAATTCATAGGCATTTCTTGACGTCTACTAATATTACCAATTCTTTGACATTCATCACAAGATAAAACAAACTTACGGGCATCCTTGAAGAGAGTAGGCCAATAAAAACCAGATTGCAATACCTTATGTGCAGTTCTGTCTCCAGCGTGGTGTCCTCCATAAGCCTCAGAGTGACACTTGCATAGGATCTGTTCCTGTTCATGCTCAGGTACACAACGTCTAATAACACCATCTACTCCTTCTTTATAAAGATGTGGGTCATCCAAAAGTAATGTCTCAAATCATAGAAAAACTTTTTCTTTTGCTGGTATGTGAAACCAGGTGGTATAAATTTAGCAACAATGTAATTAGCATAATCAGCATACCATGGAGCAGTACGAGAAGTATTTATGACATTTAATTGTTCATCAGGAAAGCTATCATCAATAGATAGTGGGTCATCAAGAACATTTTCTATCCTAGACAAGTTGTCTGCAACGGGGTTCTCAGCTCCCTTTCTATCAATAATATGCAAATCAAATTCTTGTAGCAAGAGAACACATCTAATAAGTCTAGGTTTAGCATCTTTCTTTTCCATAAGATATTTAATAGCAGCATGGTCAGTGTGAATAGTTACTTTAGAATCAATAATATAAGGTCTGAACTTATCACAAGCAAATACAATTGCTAAGAATTCTTTTTCAGTAGTAGCATAATTTCTCTGAGCATTGTCTAGACTTTTACTAGCATATTGAATAACATTTAATTTCTTATCAACTCTTTTCCCTAGAACAGCACCTACAGCATAATCACTAGCATCACACATAATTTCGAAGGGTAAATTCCAATAAGGTGGCTGAACGATAGGTGCAGAAATCAATGCTTTCTTAAGTATTTCAAATGCTTCTACACAATCATCATCAAAGACAAATGGTATATCTTTTTGCAATAAATTAGTCAGAGGCCGAGAAATTTTTGAGAACTCCTTAATGAACCTCCTATAAAAACCGGTATGACCACGAAAACTTCTTATACCTTTGATGTCCTTGGGACATGGCATCTTTTCAATAGCATCAACCTTAGCTTTATCAACTTCAATGCCTCTTTCAGAAAGTTTATGCCCCAAGACAATACCTTCATTAACCATAAAGTGGCACTTTTCCCAATTCAAGACAAGATTAGTTTCTTCACATCTCTGCAAAACTCGATCAAGGTTGCTCAAGCAATCATCAAAAGAGGATCCATAAACGGAGAAATCATCCATAAAAACCTCACAAATCTTTTCACAAAAGTCAGAGAATATAGCCATCATGCATCTTTGAAAGGTAGCAGGCGCATTACATAAACCAAAAGGCATACGTCTATAAGCAAAAGTACTGAAAGGGCAAGTAAAAGTGGTCTTTGATTGATCATCGGCTGGCACGGGTATTTGAGAGAAACCAGAATAACCATCTAGAAAGCAAAAATGTGTATGTTTGGATAATCTTTCTAGCATTTGATCGATGAAAGGTAAGGGGTAATGATCTTTTTTAGTAGCTTTATTTAATTTGCGGAAATCAATTACCATTCTATAACCTGTAATAATTCTTTGCGGAATCAATTCATCTTTATCATTAGGAACGACAGTAATACCTCCCTTCTTAGGGACACAATGGACAGGACTTACCCACTAACTATGAGCAACGGGATAAATTATACCTGCCTCAAGGAGCTTTAGAATTTCCTTTCTTACCACTTCTTTCATCTTAGGATTCAACCATCGTTGGTGATCACGAACTGGTTTGGCATCTTTCTCCAAATTTATTTTATGTTGACATAGAGTGGGACTAATGCCCTTAAGATCATCAAGAGTATATCCAATAGCAGCGCGGTGCTTCTTCAGAGTTTTCAATAATCTCTCTTCTTCATGCTCTGAAAGGTTAGCACTAATAATAACAGGATATATCTTCTTCTCATCAAGATAAGCATATTTAAGAGTATCAGGTAACGGTTTAAGCTCAAACACGGGATCACCCTTGGGTGGAGGAGGATCCCCTAGGATTTCAACAGGCAAATTGTGTTTCAGGATAGGTTCCTGTTTAAAGAATACTTCATCTATTTCCCTTCTTTCATTCATAAACATATCATTTTCATGGTCTAGCAAATATTGTTCTAAAGGATCACTAGGAGGTACGACAATAGAAGCAAGACCAATAATTTCATCCTTACTAGGCAATTCTTCTTCACGGTGTTGTGTACTAAATTTAGAGAAATTAAACTCATGAGACATATCACCCAAACCAATAGTAACAACATCCTTTTCGCAGTCTATCTTAGCATTAACAGTGTTCAAGAAGGGTCTACCAAATATAATGGGACAAAAGCTATCTTGTGGGGAACCAAGAACGAGAAAATCAGCAGGATATTTAGTTTTCCCACACAAGACTTCAACATCTCTAACAATTCCCATGGGTGAAATAGTATCCCTATTGGCAAGTTTAATTGTGACATCAATATCTACTAACTCAGTAGGTGCAATATCATGCATAATTTCTTTGTATAAGTCAATAGGTATTGCACTAGCACTAGCACCCATGTCACATAAGCCATGATAACAATGATCTCCTATTTTAACAGAAATAACAGGCATGCCCACCACAGGTCTATGTTTATCTTAAGCACAAGGTTTAGCAATTCTAGCAGTCTCTTCACGGAAATAAATAACATGCCCATCAATATTATCAGCCAAGAGATCTTTAACAATAGCAATATTAGGTTCAACTTTAACTTGCTCAGGAGGTGTATAGGTTCTAATATTGCTTTTACGAACCACAGTTGAAGCTTTAGCATGATCCTTTATTCTAACAGGGAAAGGTGGTTTCTCAACATAAGCAGTAGGAACAATAGGATCATTATAAGTGATAGTCTTTTCTTCAACTTTAATAGGTGCAGCTACTTTTACTTCTATGGGAGGATGATATTTAAACCACTTATCCTTAGGGAGATCAACGTGAGCAGCAAAAGATTCACAGAAAGAAGCTACTATCTCAGAGTCAGGTCCATATTTAGTGCTAAATTTACGGAAAACATCGGTATCCATAAAAGATTTAACACAATCAAACTTAGGTGTCATACCTGACTCCTTACCTTCGTCGAGATCCCAATCTTCAGAGTTGCGTTTAATTCTTTCCAATAAGTTCCATTTGAATTCAATAGTTTTCATCATAAAAGAGCCAGCACAAGAAGTATCGAGCATGGTGCGATTGTTATCAGAAAGCCGAGCATAAAAACTTTGAATAATTATTTCTCTTGGGAGCTCATGATTGGGGCATGAATATAACATTGATTTAAGCCTCCCCCAAGCTTGAGCGATGCTTTCTCCTTCGCGAGGCCAAAAATTATGTATATAATTGCGATCACGATGAACAAGATGCATAGGATAAAACTTCTGATGAAATTCCAATTTCAATCGTTTGTAATTCCATGACCCCGTATCATCACATAGCCTATACCATGTAAATGCATCTCCCTTCAAAGATAAAGGGAATACCTTCTTCTTAATAACATCATCGGGTATACCTGCAAGCTTAAATAATCCACAAACTTCATCCACATAGATTAGGTGCTCATCAGGATGCATTGTTCCATCTCCTGCAAAATGATTAGCTAGCAGTTTTTCTAACATACCCGAAGGAATTTCAAAGTAGACATTTTCATTTTCAGTAGGTTCAGTAGGTTGAGGAGCAACTCTTTGCTCTACTGGTCGGGGTGAAGATACCCCGAACAAGCCCCTCAGAGGATTACTTTCCATAGTAATAAATGACAGTAAATTTCAGCACACTATATAAATTTTTCCTTACCAAATTCCACCTACCAAAGGCGCTTCACTCCCCGGCAACGGCGCCAGAAAAGAGTCTTGATGACCCACAAGTATAGGGGATCTATCGTAGTCCTTTCGATAAGTAAGAGTGTCGAACCCAACGAGGAGCAGAAGGAAATGATAAGCGGTTTTCAGCAAGGTATTCTCTGCAAGCACTGAAATTATAGGTAACAGATAGTTTTGTGATAAGAGAATTGGTAACAAGCAACAAGTAACAAAAATAAATAAAGTGCAGCAAGGTGGACCAATCCTTTTTGTAGCAAAGGACAAGCCTGGAGAAACTCTTATATAGATAAAAGCGCTCCCGAGGACACATGGGAATTATCGTCAAGCTAGTTTTCATCACGTTCATATGATTCGCGTTCGGTACTTTGATAATTTGATATGTGGGTGGACCGGTGCTTGGGTGCTGCCCTTACTTGGACAAGCATCCCACTTATGATTAACCTCTATTGCAAGCATCCACAACTACAACAAAAGTATTAAGGTAAACCTAACCATAGCATGAAACATATGGATCCAAATCAGCCCCTTACGAAGCAACGCACAAACTAGGGTTTAAGCTTCTATCACTCTAGCAACCCATCATCTACTTATTACTTCCCAATGCCTTCCTCTAGGCCCAAATAATGGTGAAGTGTTATGTAGTCGACGTTCACATAACACCACTAAAGGATAGACAACATACATCTCATCAAAATATCGAACGAATACCAAATTCACATGACCACTAATAGCAAGACTTCTCCCATGTCCTCAGGAACAAACGTAACCACTCACAAAGCATATTCATATTCATAATCAAAGGGGTATTAATATGCATAAAGGATCTGAACATATGATCTTCCACCAAATAAACCAACTAGCATCAACTACAAGGAGTAATCAACACTACTAGCAACCTACAGGTACCAATCCCAGACTTAGAGACAAGAATTGGGTACAATAGATGAACTAGGGTTTGAGAGGAGATGGTGCTGGTGAAGATGTTTATGGAGATTGCCCTCTCCCGATGAGAGGAGCGTTGGTATTGACGATGGCGATGATTTCCCCCTCCTGGAGGGAAGTGTCCCCCGCAGAACAGCTCTGCGGGAGCCCTAGATTGGTTCCGCCAAGGTTCCGCCTCGTGGCGGCGGAGTCTCGTCCTGAAAGCTTGCTTATGATTTTTCTTCGGATGAAAGACTTCATATACCAGAAGATGGGCATCGGAGAGCCAACAGGGGGCCCATGAGGCAGGGGGGCGCGCCCAGGGGGGTAGGGCGCGCCCCCCACCCTCGTGGACAGGTGGAGCCCCCCTGACGTAGATTCTTCTTCCAGTATTTTTTATTATTTCCAAAAATAACTTTTGTGGAGTTTCAGGACTTTTGGAGTTGTGCAGAATAGGTCTCTAATATTTGCTCCTTTTCCAGCCCAGAATTCCAGCTGCCGGCATTCTCTCTCCTTATGTAAACCTTGTAAAGTAAGAGAGAATAGGCATAAGTATTGTGACATAATATGTAATAATAGTCCATAGTGCAATAAATATCGATATAAAAGCATGATGCAAAATGGACGTATCATTCTTCTATGTTTGCATTTCTCTTGTATTTGGTTATTCGGATTACGATCACATAAAAGTATAAGTGTGCATTGTTAGTATGTACGGTCTACTATGGTTTTGCATCAAACTATTTTGTGCTTTAGTGTCCATCCCATCTTAAATTTTTTACTCCTCCACCACTGGATGTGTACTCATTGACTTGCGACCTATACATACATATTGCCTCGGTAACATGCCTCCACCATCATCGCTGATTGGCGATCGATAAAAAATGTTATGTATCCATTTCAGTTTTACTTGCCGACCGATATCACGTTCAAACTTCAAAGGAGGGATGAGCAGCTAGCTAGTTTTTGTTTGTGTGTGGATAAAACTAGGGCTTGTATTACTCAGAACCAGAAAGTGTAATACAGTCACACATGGCTAGGCGGCGCGCAAGTCGACATTGTTCCGTGCAACGCACCCCCATTCGACTCTCCACAACCTAATTGAGCTAGCTCATGCGCCACCAAGAAAAGCGATTCTACCTTGCACAAGAGGTCCCATGGATGGGTCCTTTGCATGGGTCAATCTCTCTCGTCCTTTCCCTCTCACACTACAGATATAATATACACCACCCATCTATGCATATTTCATTTGATCTCAAAGTTTGAATCTACTTTATCCATTGAGTCAAACGTCTAATTTATGATTCATCTGCATCTTTGTTCTTTGCGATGAGTACTTTGAAACGAGACCACTCATGAATACATTTTGACAAGTTTAAAAAATTCAAATACGGTACACGATGAAACTCTATGAAACATAGTGAAATAATATTGTTCCATGTGAAGTGTATATTTAGTTTTCATCAAGTTCTATACCAATGAAGATTATGATGCACCAGCTTTCTCGAAGTTTCAGCAACTTCCCTATCCATCATTTTGACACACAATTCAACGACATGATACACTATGGTACACGACGAAATATGATATAACAAATTAAAATGCCATGGAACGATATTTTCAAGTTTTATTAGGTTATTTTGTGTTGTGTCATGTATCACTTAGTTTCATAAAGTTTCATCATGTTTTCGAATTCAAATTTTAAATCTTGTGAAAATATATTCAAGATTGGCTTTGTTTGGAAGACTTCATTGCCAGAAACACAAATGCGCAAACAGATCACAAATCCGACTCGGTGTTCAAAAAATAAAATTGATACAATCTTTGAATCATATGAAAAAAGGGTGAGTTACATTGTACTAGGGTTGTACAACATGTCGTTTCACCCATGAATAGTGGCGCAACAATCAACGGGTGAACTGTGCACAGTAGTTAACCAGTCTCATGGGCCACCTGAGTGTCTTGACGATGAATCTTTTCAATACGGACCTCTGGAGCACTGGCCTTTAGTTAGTGATGAAAATCAGTGGCAATATTGCGGAGGTGTGACCTGCTCTCTGACAATTGTGTGATTGCAGAAATGACCTCCTGACTGAAGCTTGTACGCAGTTGTTCATGGTATCCCATGCCGAGAGAAGAACTTCGCCACTTTGATCCCTAAAATCATTGTTCCCCAAACACAGTGAGAGACATATACCTGTATAATGGCCTCATGTGCACTCGTCCTTATGACCAATGTTCTCCTCGCGTTGTTATTGCGCTTGTGGGCAATTAGCTCATGCGCACACGCTTCACGCCTTCGAGAAGAAGACCAGCACTGAGTGACTATATTAACCCTAAAGGACAAGGACTGATGGTTAACCGATGTCATGTACTACTACAACACCCCATATCCTTGTAGTTTTCTTTTCTTTCGAAACTACACCTTTAGGGTTGTAATTGTTTGTGATGATCACGTCATGGAGCCGTGCATGGAATACCTTTCTATGATGATCACTCCGCTTGTAATCGCCTGTGATGCACTTTGTAATTTGATGAGTTATTTACCCAAAACCACCACACTTGAGGTTAGGGTAACAACTTAGTACCATTTTTTGGACAGGGCGCAAAAAACCACCAATTTTATGCCTAATGACTAACGGGGAGCACTGATTGTCTGATAAGCACGCGAAAACAGTGAAACTGACAAGTTGGGCCCACCTGTCAGGCTGACGTGGCATGCTTGTGTGGACAATTTGCTGAGTTGGACAAGGGCCCCACCTGTAAGTGACTCATATGTTTGTCTCTTTTCCATTTCTTTCTTTCTCTCGTGGGCATTTCATCAAACAGGTAAAGGGCGCTTATCAGCGCATTGCACGCCGCCGGCGGCTCGCTGCCCTTGCTGGTCGACGGTCATCCGAGACCTGCCGCCGCTGTCAAGCCGCTGGAGCTCCTCTTGCCGCCCTTTCTTTTTCTTCTCCTCCTTCCTTCCTGATTTCCCTCTCTCTCAAACAGGAGCCAACTGCCATGTCCGCCGCCATGGCTGAACTCGAGCTCACCGCGCTGCCGCGACATCGCCGAGCTGCCCCAGCCCTCTGCTGCGCCTGGATCCGACTAGTTTCGGTCGGGAACTCGTGCTCGCGGTGACCGCCGGAGGCCCTGGTCGCGACCATACAGGTCGCGCCCGTGCGCACGGCGCCCGCCGGGAGGCCCTGGCCGCGCGCGCCGCCGTGGAGTGCTCTGGCCACGCCCGTGCTCGCGGCTCACACAGGGAGGCCTTGGCCGCGCGCCCCGTCGTGGAGCGGGTTGCCGTGGTGGAGTGCCGTGGTCGCGCCCGTGCGCACGGCGCCCGCTGGGAGGTCCTGGCCGCGCGCGCCGCCGTGGAGTGCTCTGGCCACGCCCATGCTCGCGGCTCACGCAGTGAGGCCTTGGCCGCGCACCCCGTCGTGGAGCGCCGTGGCCATGCCCCGTGCTCGCCGCGCCCGACGGGAGCCCCATGGCCGCGCCGTGCTCTCCGCGCCCGACGGGAGTCCCTGGCCGCGCCCGTCGGGGAGCCCCAGGGTTGGGACTGTGGGGAGGCTCGCCGGGGTGGGGTGGCTCGCCGGGGTAAGGCTGTGGCGGTGGCGCTGGATATGGCCGGCTGTGTCGGAGTGGGTGGGGAAGAAAGTGGCTTGGGGAGAGAGAGGGGGTGAATAAAAGAGGCCGGCAGGTGGGACCTTTGGCCACCTCAGCAAATTATCCATGTAGGCATGCCACATCGGTCGGACAGGTGGGCCCAACCGGTCAGATTCGCTGTCTTCGCGACCAAAGTCGAGCATCAGTGCTCCGCGTTACATATTAGGCGCAATTTTGGTGGTTTTTTGTGCCTTGGCTCAAATGTGATATCAAGTTGTTACCCTAGCCTCAAGTGTGGTGGTTTTGGGTAAATAACTCTAATTTGATATACCCATTCACTGGCATGACTAATGTTCACGAGGAGGACATGATATAGGTGCTCGGCGAGAAGGCATAGCAAAGGGGCGTCGACGGTGAACGGAGAATCTTCCCGTTTCAGAATGTGATAGTGGGTAGCTTTTCTATGTATATCGTTTGGCTTGTTGGACTTTTGAGTCAACATTTGTCTTCTAGACATGTTCATTATTTTTCTTAAAAAGGGTAAAATTAATACCTGCGAAATTCAGAATCCTCCATACCATTTTCCTGATTTATGTAAGGCATCACGTTTTCTATTTCAACCATGACCACACTGTTTATTTTATTCGCAGTTAGAACTTGGAGTAAAGCAATGGCCAAAATGAAAAGTGCTTTCACTTGCTTTTACAAGCAAGACCGTTCCAGCCGGTGTCGAAGCACATAGTCGTTGTGAAGATCACAAGCACATTCCCTCCAAGGAAACACATATGGCGTCACCTTACCAAAGACAAAGCACTACAAGAGGGCGAGACCCACTGAGAGCAACTAAGAAATGGATGTTAATGCACTCAAGACCGATGTGCCCCATCATGAACCGAGGGACCTTGTGACCGAAATTCATAACCCTGTCCCCTTAAAACAAACTTGCTACTACTAGGAGGCATGTCTGGTGGGCTATGTAGAGTTGAAGAACAAGTCCTAGGCTGCAGGATTAGCCGAGGAATGGGAGACTTCTCTCCCGGTGTGTCCGATTCCCTCGTATTCCCCGTACATCTTAGGTTTGACCTGTTTGATATGCTAGCATGCCAACTAGAAGATGCGACGGATAACAGCGGAGATTGCTGAAAATTGAGTAGTATATATAACTAGAAAATATTATTCGCTCGAATAAATGTTGGACTATTTATGTTATTCACGTGGTGAATGTCCAAGAGTACAGCCTCACTCCATGTGTTGGTACTGACACGTGTTGTCTACTTTTTTGTGGATACATATTACTCCCTCCATTCCTAAATATAAGTCTTTCTAGAGATTTCAATAGAAACTACATACGGATGTATATAGACATATTTTAGAGTGTAGATTCACACATTTTACTCCGTATGTAATCTTTTTTGAAATCTCTAAAAAGACTTATATTTAGGAACGAAGGGAGTATAACCCAAAAGATCCGATGGTGAAACCTCTATCTTGTACTACTAGTACCGCATGTCTTCATGTAGCTTTTCTCCAAACTGTCTTTCTGCGATGATCCTATATTAGTACTATCAATCTACAAGTCAGACAGTTTGTAATTATCTTTGGTGACACTACTAGAAAAAACTTTATACACAATATCTAAGTAGTAGCGCTGGACAAAACAGGGCGCTACTGCTACTTAATAGTAGCGTTTTTAAATAAACCGCGCTACTGGTACTACTTTAGCAGTAGCACGTTCGGCGAAATCGCGCTGCTGCTATATTTGTACTGGGCGCAGATGGCTAGCCCCACTTAGCAGTAGCGTGTACCACTGACCAGCGCTACTGCTACGGCCCGTAGTAGTAGCGCGTTTCTCTGAAACGCGCTACTACTTACTTACCTTATCCTGAAGCGGTTCACCCTCTCACACTCACTCCTCACTCGCTCGCGCCCGCGCCGAACCCGTACATCGTCCGCCGCCGCCGCGCTGCTTTTCGCCGAGGTACTCCCTCCTCCCCTCCCTCCTCCCCCCTCCTCCTCCGGCCGCCCTCCTCCCACCGCCCCTCTCCCTCCTCCTCCTCCGGCCGCCCCCTCCCTCCTCCTCCTCC